>NC_057800.1:370476030-370776030 GCF_018294505.1 Triticum aestivum | reverse complement strand
AGATAGATCATAAACTCAATGGACCATCGGTAGGATTGAAACAATGAATAAATTGATATGATAACCATGGAATAGAATCTTGAGCAAACCACCATAAGCATTGAAAAATGAACGAAGTAAAGGGATGAATCACCGGTAAAAATTTGAAAACGAACAAAGATACTTAGGGAAATTTAGATACAAGAGAATGAAGAGATCACGAGCTGATTAGATAATACTTGAATGAAGCACCGGTAAATTTGGAGAGCGAGAGCTGAAAGCTGAGAATGGAAAAGTCTTTTGAAATGATGGGCTCCAGAGAATCAAATTGAAAAGACTCCTGAATTGCTCCGGATAAGTGGAAAGAATTCTCACAATCGAACACAATTATGAGAGGATGGCAACAAGCTAGAATGACGAATCTTTGAGAGAACGGATAAGATTTAGAGAAAAATCTTCTTTGGTCTTCAAAATCGGAGAATGACGACAAGAAACACCACCAATAATTTTTTAGATACTCTGGGAGAATGAAACGCCTAGAAGTAGAGCCAACAATGAAAAGAATTTGAAAACGATCTTGGAGAAGGCATTTGATTGATGATAACTCATCCTTACGTCAAACTTTTGAAGATTTGAGAATAACTCTGAGAGAATAAGAAGAGTCAGGTAAGATCCTGGGAAAAGACCTGTTGGTTACACTACAAAAAAATACACTTCCGTGATGATACGTGTTTGTCACAGTAGGTCGCTTTTTTGTCATGCATGTACATCCATGACAAATTTATGACAGAATCAAGATAGTCATACCTGTGCTGTCGTAGAAGTGTTCCATGACATTACCAAAATTATCATCACGGAAGTGTCCACTTCCATGACAATAAAGCACGTGTCACAGAAGTGCTTTCGTCAAGGGTGACCGACACCTGGCATCCACCGTAACGGAACACCGTTAAGCTATCGGGTCGGGTTTTGGATCCGATAACCAATTAACAGCCCCGACCAATGGGGATTTTCCACGTGTAAAATCATCATTGGCTAGAGGAAACACGTGTCGGCTCATCGTTGGGACAGATGTCATCCACTCACTGGACAAAAGGCGCCTATGATACGTCGACACGTGGCACGGCCCAACAGTGGCCCATTCCTGTGAAAAGGCCAGCCCATTTGACTTGGTCAAAAGCTGGTAGGCCGGCCCATGGAAAGCCTGTTAATGTCCTGTTCGCATATAGCCCATTTACAGCCCGCTAATCCAAGGCCCGTTACGCCCTATCCAAATTAGGCCCAGTAGCATCATCTGGGCCGTCCAATATGATTCTAGCCCGTTTTCACTTCTAGCCCATGTATGCCCATGACGTCTTTCGGCCCATATGAGGCCCTTTGTAACTCTTGGCCCATTAGCGACCCGTGCTAAAACTGGCCCGTAATGAACAGTGTATTACTTTACACCCATTAACGGCCTGTGGTGAAACTGGCCCGTAATGAATAGTGTATCACTTTATACCCATTAACGACCCGTTATTCCGTTGGGCCGTTTCCAGCCCAAGTTAACTTTCGGCCTTCTGAGGACCCATTTATTCTTGGGCTCATTTGCAGCATTCGGTTACTGACGGCCCGTTACTGTCATTTTCTTTTTGTGGGCCAAATTCAGCCCGTTGTTATAGTTGGCCCGTTTGCGGACCGTTAGTCTGTTGGGCCATTTTCATAGCATCACCAAATACGGTCTATTAACGGCCTGTTATGGTCCGCCCATAAAACATATGATTTCCATTAAAGGCCCATCTACGGCCCATTAAAGGCCCATACAAGACCCATAAATGAGCCAGCGCCCCATGGATCCTACGAGACGTACAAGGCCCATGGATCCTACAAGACGTAGAAGGCCCATGGATCCTACGAGACGTAGAAGGCCCATGGATCCTACGAGACGTAGAAGGCCCATGGATCTGACGGCCCGTGAAGGGCCATGGTCGGGCGAATTGGCCCCCGTTTGAACGATATAGCATATTCAAAGAATTATCCTACTCAATACTATCACCTCTAAAAAGCCTACACTATTACAACAAAGAGATCAAGGCATAGAAAGGTAGAATAATCATACACTATACAATAAAGAAATTATAGCCGATTATACCCACTGGGCATTATGGTTCGGCACAGGTGATAATAAAGCATACACAAATAGCAAATTACATACACTGGGCAAATACAGCTCATACATCATGGACGCGCATCAACTTAACTCCAATTGACGGCTTTGCAACAAGCTCTTTGGACCTTGCAGCTATCTTGAAACTCACACGGGCATTGAGGGCAGCATATTTTATCCACTCTTACGTCAAGGGATAATTCTCCCATCCAGACGACCTTAATGCCACCGTCTCGTCACCCTTCTGAAGATTTGTACCGAGCACAAAATTTGCTACGTCGAATAGGGATGGTGTCTGTTTATCACAAACTTCTACAGGAATTTTGATTCTGGTTTGTAGGTCAGCGATGCTATTCAAATCAAGCTTGTACGGCTCCAGCTTCTGTTTGTCCCCTTCGATGGCTGCCCCACAGAAGTATATGTCCTCCCGAGACAAGAAATCATGAAGCTCACCTGGTATGGAGGGCGAGTGTATGATGTGGTACACCAAAACATCATCTTCGAAGCACAGCTGAAGGACGGCGGCGCGCTGGATCTTCCCAGGGGCACGCTCTGTGTACTCTGTGTCGAGCCTGATGACCCTCGTCTCTACCTTTTCGAGGGAGTTGGATACATTGTTGATCCACTGCCAAACAACCCTTGGGTGGACGGTGACGGTGGAAACTATGCGCATCGAGCCTTCTATGAGGACATGTTGGACGCTAAAAACCTGCATCTCGATATCTATCGCCATTTGGAACCGCTGGAACGAAGGGCTATGGTTTGGAGAATTAGGATTAGATGGCTAGTCTAACTGAAGTAGTAGATGATTATTTAAAGAGGTTAAAACAATGTGAACGCAGTGGGGTTTGGATGCAAATGAAGATGAAGGGGAGGTGAAGAAGCCGAGGAGAATCGGTTCCCGATGGAGAAGTAAATGGGAGAAGTGGCGTGCAGGCAATTGATTAGACGACTAGGTAGACTAAACGAAAAGGCTATGCGGGTAGACTGACGAGTCGTACCTGTTCGTGTACGTGCCCATCCTTCCTGATAGGTGGGACCTATGCAAACAGATAAAAAATGTGTCGTAGTTTTTTTTGAGCGCGTGAGTGGGAGACACAACATTCTCTGGTTAAGGAATACTCCCTCCGTTTAGGTGAGTATAAGTCACCTTATGAAAATCAGGTTTTCCCAAAACCTTTAGGTGTGGAGCATTAACTTCCTGCTCGATCCCCTCCCAGCCTCGTTAGCCAGCGTTCTCTTCCTCTGCTGCCGCGTTCTACCTTTCCATTTTTCCTCTTCTCAAGTGTGGAACGATCTGCATGCCGTCCTTGATGCACCAGAACGACCACTGCATGCATCGCGACAGAGCGTTGATTGGGCATGCACAAGAATTTGGTTCTGCTCGCAATATGGATGATACCTGAACAATGAAGTGAACAGGCATGCTAGCACGGGAGACCTATTTACGCTATACAATACTGGAGTACTCATGTACCTACTGGTAGTAGTAGTAGTAGTAGTACAACTGTGGTACACTTGATGGTCAAAATACTATTCATCCGGTCCTCACTGTGAAGTGACAACACCCTGCGCCTGACACTAGTCCAGGCGGCATGTTCGATTACCAAAGTCAGCCTCAACCTATGCACAGTGCAGTCTGTCACCGCCGCTGTACAGCACATTGGCGCCTCGCCTCGTCTCCCTCTCCGCTCCCATAGCACCACTCCATCTCCATCTTCTTCTCCGTCTACATCTCACTGTGCCCCCATGTACCGTCGCCTCACTCGCCTCCCCCAGTACCACTATTCCCTCGCTAGCCGCTCCAGCACCGACATCCTTCTCCCTCGTAAATCAAGCCCCCTTCCAAACTCCACCATGGCCGAACGCGAACTGCGCAGCATCCATATGAGCCGCGATTGGAGCAATCTCCCCAGTGACATCCCCGACCTCTGTTGTTCGTGTATGGATATGTTGAGCGCCCTACGGCTGGCTGCATGCTCGAGGGACATGCACACGGCCATCGTCGAAGCGAGGCCTAAGCTTTTCAAGACACCCTGCTTGCTGCTATCTGGTCTTGCGAGATTGGCTCACCATGATATGGAGGCGTGCATGATGCCCCTCGACTTCAATCCGATCTCCATTAGCCGAAACTTCTTTGCAGGTATGTAGTGGGTCGCCGTACATCATTTCCCTCAACATCGATCCGATCACCATCGCCTGAAACTTCTTGGCAGGTATGTACTGGGTCAGCATGAACTCCCACTGGATGGCTGCCTTCAGAGAAGACAGTAAAAAGTTGGTGCTCATGAACTTCCAGACCTCCCATGAGATTATCCTTCCCCCGTTGGATTATATAGAGTATTACCATCGTGGTCCAAGTCATCTAGATTACTACGTCAGTTGGACGGACCTTGTTTTACAGAAGATTGTAATCTGCCAAGTGCCCACATGACATGCGAATTATGCAGACTTCAAGCTAATTGCCTTGTTTGACCGCGGACTCGCCTATCTTTACGCCGGTGCCTTCTTTAGCTGGAGACAACTCGGCTCGCAGTGGATCATCGTCAAAGCTGATACACACTTCTGTGATGCTATTGAACACAATGGCATCATCTACGCGATCGACAAAGCAGATGGCACCACGTATTGCTGGGACGACGCGTGTAAGTTGTTTCCTCTCATGTTAATGATGACGCCATGACACTGTTTGAACTTTTTGTGATGATTGGCATATCTTTGTTTGAGCAGAATTTGAGTAGAACTATGGCAATATATTAGAGACGCTGTAAATCAGCTATATTTGGAATGAGTTAATTCATGCGATTGTGACCATGTCATTACAGCCAATTTGTACCCTGAATAATCAAACGGTTAGGAATATATGGATATTATCCGTATTTTACAGTAATCTATATACTACTACTAAATATGAGTGTGTATCAATGGCCACGTTAGTTTCCTCATTTTCATGATGTAGAAACATGCACCACACTGTTGGTTTCATCTAACAATACATTAGGGAACTAAATGTGCATATGGATAACTCTATATTTGGAAGTAGTGAAATCATGCAATGCTTACCATGTGTACATACCTATATTCTCCTTTCAGCAATCAATGGCTAGAATAATATCCTCACAAAATTTTTGCCCACAGAACACGAGTATATAACAATGCATGGTCTGTTAGTTACCTTGAAGAATTTGTTTGTAAGGACAGAACATGATTACATAACATGCATGACATGGTAGTTTCATGTGAAGAATCGATTGTGAGATAACATGAGTATAACCATGCATGGCACTTCTATATTTTTGAACCCGGTATACATTTCCCTGTATTTTCCTCCCAGTTCCAACAGGGACATATCAATGTTGTTTCTTGCATTATCCTACTCAAACTCTGAACAATGTTGATCTTACATTAACAATGCATGTCCTTTTTGATATGATACAGTGTCCCTACAGTTACTGCCCTTTGTAATCACACCATCTTTGCCAAAAACAGGGAAGCACAACTGGTTCCTCGCTCGATCAGACGACGACAAAAGACTGATGATCATTAGGACACATGAGCCGGAAAAGTTATATTGAAAAAAACCCACTGTATACAAGCACTGTGTAATACGTGAGTATCCGGACAGTGGCTGTTACGTCTATGAGCAGGATACCGGCTTGTTGGGGCCTTTAGGATTTTTTAGTTGGAGGCGGGTAAACAGCCTTGGTTCACACTCTCTGTTTCTCGGACTCAATTATCCGATTAACCAGGAGATCACCGTTGGCAAGGACCTTGATGGTAGAGAGGCTCTATTTGCTATGGAAAACTGTGTATACACGGCGAGCCCTAGGAGTTCGGGAGCAAACTCCCCTGATTGTCAACGATATAGCCTGCAGCCAAAAGAAGGTGAGAATGACAAAGGCATCCGGATTAACTTTGATCCTTGGATGTCTCAATTACGACAGGCAGTGATGTGGTTCGAGCCTTCAGGTTGATAGGTAATTGGGCTGTTGCATCGAAAGGGTGGCGTACTGGTGTCTCCGAATCACTGGCCGCTGAAGCGGGGCTGCAAATATTATGGTGTTGGATCATCTCTTCGAATGACTTTGTTGTCTTTGCTGCTGGTTCTGGATGGGTAGTTCTTTCTTTTGTTATGCATATTCCTTGTCATTTGGTCATCCTCGTCTATGTCACTCTTACTATGTAAGAGTTGCTTCTGTTTAGAATGTCATTCTCGTCTGGATCACAAGAGTCTGAGCGCTGCAGATGGGTGCGTTTTGGTGGTGTAGCAAGACTTCTTATGAACTATCATGTCTTGCTGTTTATGTTAGTAGTAGTCACTAGTCAGTGTTTGAATGTTGTATATATCGTTGTTTTGAACTGTTTATTGTCTCGAACTACTGGTGGGATAAATGAGGGCATCACCATTCTCCAGTGTTCAGAGTATATCTCCTTATTTCAAGTTATGTAATTTGAGCTCAGTGTCTTTTCGGTGATGTACACTTGTTTGGGCCAGTGAGGTGTCGTTGAATATGGGCCGAGTAGTAACGCAATGCCAAACATGTCAATTATGACTCTCAGGCCGGGCTCTCAAAAGATCCTGAAAAAAAGGTCAGGCTCTCCAAAAAAGAATGAATAAGGACTCTTAGGCCGACATGTGGGCGCCACCGGTATTTTCATGCGCTTGCGCGCCGAGAGCATATTGGCGCGTGCTCGAAATTCATGCTACCTTTCATCCGCAGTCTCCCGCCCCTCCCCCACCTTTGGAATCTCGATTCCTACTCCAGTTCCCCCAAATCCCCCTACTGTACTCCCTGTACTCAAGCGCACTATCATGTCGCCGGTCAACACGGATCTCCAAGCCGGAGATCCTGAGGTCCGTCTTGCCTTCGGTTGCTGCGTGCTGTCGCTCAACTGTGGCATGGCGGTGCTTGACGACCAGTTTGCTGGCAAAGTGCTGCTGGTAACCATCAATGGCGACCGGCCTCCCGTCTCGCCGGATGAACTTGTCAAAGCTCTTGGGATTGCGCACGGCATCCAAATAAGTGACTTGCTCGTCGAAGTCTGTCCGCCACCGGCTGATTTCTTCGTCAGGTTCTGGACAACTTTCGACTGCAGTCGTGTGTTCGAATCTTCCCGACGTTTGTTCTGCACTGGCGCGCTGGTGAGCTTTGATCGGTGGCACCCAGGATGGGGCTCGGTGCCCTCTGAGCTTGAGTTTTTAACAAAGCTTACCTTCCACGACATGCCTCGACGTGCTTGGAACAACGAGTCCATGAACGAGCTTATCAACGACCTTGGAGGTGAGCTCGTAAGTATGTTTGTTCCTCCAGACAACTGGGCTCTGACGGTTATGGCATGGATGAAGAAGCCGTCCACCATACTGAAGGTGATTGGTGTTGAGATACCGGTGCAGGAACCGGGGTTGTACTATTCGTCGCCACCAAGGCCGACACGGACCACGTTAGGGATGTACCTGTATCAAGTGTTTGTGCATGTCGAAGAAGTGGTCAATCCATCAATCGAAGTCCTGCCACCGCCGCTGGTGCCAGGGTCCGTCGACGATGTCCATTACAGGAGTCAACGTCAGACTTTCCCCGTGTTGCTCGAAACGATGGATGGCACAGGGCCTACTCCATCGCACGGCGGAGGCCACTGCTTCTTTGGGAGAAGAGGCAGGGCTGGCTGCCTGGATGTGCTCTAATTTGAGGTAACAACTGAATCTTGTCAGATACTAGTTAAATCCGAGCTATGGGTGTGAAGCACTGATATGCCAGTACATTTGATTGCGACCTGTTCTAATTTTGTACCTGAACTTTTTTTAGAAAGGGTTGTACGTCAACTTAATGTGCTAGGAGAACTTATTGTGTGTCTGTCTGTTTTCTTTGCATAACATTCAAGATATTTCCCCGTCATTGATAAAGACGATGAACCGTTATGTACGACTTTGTTGGTTTCAACATAGCCCTTCCCGTAGCGATCCACTGCTTCCATCCTGATTGTGCCGCCTGCGTGAAAATTTTGTATGCAAGTTCAGTGTGCTATGATGTTCTATATGATTGTGTCAACTATATAAGTTTTTACTAAGCATCAGCAATGCATATGGCCGAAAGATGTATTTACGAGCATCGACCGATGGGTCTCTCTCTCTCTCTCACACACACACACACACACGCGTGCGCGCGCACACACACACAAGTGGGACCCGTTGAATTATTTATTTGCTCGTGACAGCTTTTAATTAGGTTCCACTCTAATATAACTTTTTTCTTAAGTTATTAATTGAGCTTAGTGACTTCAAAAAGTTGTACAGAAGCCTTGTTTGGGCCTTTCCGGCATCGCTGAATGTGGGCTAAGTAACCATGTTAGGTTGTACTGTACTACACAGGCCTTTTTCGCTATTTTTTCTTAAATAATACATTTTTTTATTTTTCATTGTAACATCCCAAATTTTCAATTTGGAATGTTATACATTACACCATCATTGCATATCATAATTTATTTGCTTTTGATTTTGATCCTAGAAATTCCACGCAACTCAAGGACCCACGGAGAGAGTTGGGGATTTCGTTATTTTCATATTTGAGTTTTCTCAAATTTTGCGAATAGGATCATTGGATTTTAGTTATTTTATCATCAATTATTTCTATTACAAAAATATAAGAGAGGGAATAAAATGACTTTCCCAAAATAAAGAAATATTGAGGATTTAATAATAAAATCAAATAAGATTTTATTTCGGAGTTTTTCAGTATTTTATTTGAATTTAGGAAAAATGTGCGTTTTTTCAAAATTGCAATTAGGCCCCAAATAAATGTTCACCTTGTGCGGCTTGATTTTAGAAGCCCGGGAAAATTTATTTTGGGATTTTTGGAGTCCGTTTAGTATTTCTTTTATTTGTTTTTCTGCGCACAATAATTAAAAAGAAAAAAAACCCGAACCGACTTTGGGCCGTACCCGAGCGGGACTCCGCCCCGGGGCAGCCTTTAAATAGCCGCCGCCCGAGCCGCCCCAGCCCACCAGAGCCGCCGCCAACCCTAACCCTAGCCGCGCCTCGATCCGCGCGCCCGCCGCCGCCGCCGGAGCCGCCGACGACCCGCCTCCCGAGGTAAAAAAAAGAGAGAAAAAAGGGTCGCGGTTTTATTTTTTTTAGTTTCGGTTTTTTTAAATAGATCGGTTTTTCTGGTTTATTTATTTAGCGAGCGTTCGTCCGTTCGTTCGTTCTAGCGAACGTTCGTCGTTTTTCTTTTTCTCGGATTAAATCCGCGATTTTTCTGATCGCGATTCCTGATCCGATTTTCGTTTTAGTATAACTTTTCGCTCGTTTATCGGAATCAGGCGATTCAAGCGCCTGGAATTTCGTCTCGAAACCCTCTATCTGTTTAACTAACTTGAACAAGTTTTTGCCACTGTAAAAATTGCCCTAGATCCAGAATAGTAAATGAAGCCTGTTTCTTTTGCCGTTTGACTTTCGTTGCTTCGTTTGATTTGATTCTTTTTGTAAACCGGAGTTCTTAAGTTGAACCTTCTGGTTAGATCTCTTATTTGAGTTTTACCCGTGCATTAGATGAATACTTATCGTATGCTTGTTTGTTTGTCTGCGATAGAATACCCGGAGTGCGCCGCCTGTTATTTCGAATCTCTAGGTTTCACGGATCATCAGCAAGGCAAGTAACACTTTGATCATACCTCCTACTACCCAGTTTTATTGCATTAGATCAATCCTCAAACATTGCATGATTAGGATCTAATTAAATTGTGGGTTTGGGAAGTAGTTGAGGTAGTACCTATTACCTGTTATATTATCAAACCTTTGGGAGTTACTTCTACGTTTGCCTATTATGCCATGCTATGCTAGTAGACGTGGATTGGGTGAGTGATATCCATGACAGATGTGAGTTTGTTAATTAATTGTTTATCTAAGGTGGCAACTTAAACACACATCTGGGTGGATTGAGGTACCTGGGTATTCCAGGATTGCCTGTTTTTCTTTATGGACCGCCACCCAGGCCCAAAGGGATCATGAGATTTTTCATACTAGAAACTTCCGTGTGCAGCCACAAGCTATTATGGGCTCTAGCATAATTGATTAAGTCGTGCGAACTCTTACAGGGTAGACTAGCAGATGTAGGGGAAAGTAGGTGTAACGGTCTATCCATCGTAAGGTGCTAGCGCTTCTGAAAGACTATGTCTCGGTCATCCGTTTCTCAAACACCATGTAGTGCGAGAAACCAAACGGAGGCGATCGAGTCTTGTGGGGAAAAGTGCGCAAACCTCTGCAGAGTGTATAAACTAATCATGGTTAGCCGTGTCCCCGGTTATGGACATCTTGAGTATCTAGTACTTGGATTATCATGTGAATCTCAACATGTTACTCTAAAAATTAATTTTGTTGGGTTTTGTTTAATGATGATGCTTAATTGGGATTGAGGATGCTGTCAACCATTCTCAATGTTTAACAACCACCATGATAGTTAAATAAATTTATTCCTTTGCAGTTGGAAAAAATTGGCTTTACGCAAAACTGTAACCATAGAGCTTTCCACCAGCCAAATATGCATATAGTATAGCTGTTTCATTCCATTACTCTCTATGTGTTACTTTGCCAGCATATTCCATGTGCTGACCCGTTTCGGGCTGCAACGTTAATGTTGCAGACTTTTCAGACGATGATTAAGGAGTTTTAGGTCGTGGTTCTATACTCAGTGATGCCGTTGGAGTTGATGGACTCACTTATCTTCCAAGCCTTCCGCTGTTATAGTTATTAGATGGCCTTAAGCCACATTTATTGTAATAAGTTCTCTATTGAGACACTCGATGTAATAAGTGTGTGATTGCTACTTAGTTATAAATCCTCCGAGTACTGTGTGTTGTCAGCATTACTAATCCAGGGATGACACCTGAGCACAGAGATCAGATCGTTTGAGGTCTGGACGCTACAAAGATGGTATCAGAGCACATGCTGACTGTAGGACACGACCACTAAGCTAAAGACCTAGATCACTATTCACTCTCTTCTCTTTTGACCTCTCATCTTTTCTACTCTTTTAGGATGGCGGATGCAAGGAACAAGTTCACGCAACCGGATGACGATACACCCTTTGGACGCCACTTTTAGGAAGTCACTAGATACCTGAACATAGGAGTACCAAGCTTCACCGGAACCTACAATGCCACTTTACCTGAAGAAGAGCGCTGGATGATTCAAGTTCAAGTTCCAGGAAGGACGTTCATGCCCGTCACTGAGCCCATAGAGTTTTCTTTTGATGCACCAACTTGGAGTCTAGGAAAGAGCATGGCATCTCACATCGCCATGGGACGCATTGGAGAAGTCTACCGCAATGATCTCAAGGATACTATCTACCAGATTTGTGGGCACCGAGATGAACACTGGGAGATGATCAGCACCAGGAAGGATAGATCAATTGCAGCTTTTATCTAGGAATTAAACCAGCACATTCGACGATAGGAGAACCAGATGTGCGCCGACATGATAGACCTGAAGAAGGCAAGGACAAGAATCAAGGAACTGGAGGAAGAACTCAAGGCTACACGTGAAGATTATGAAGAGGAAATTGAAGTATTGGTGGAGAAGAATGACGATCTGATCAAGAAGATCGGGATATTTATGGGAGGCCCTACACTAGTAGATGAAGACGAAGAACCCAAGGAGATTCGCCCGGAAGACTACATCATCATCGATGACACCGACTTGGATCTAGATGATAGCGATGATGACTATGTTGATGAAGCCGGAGCAGATATCATGGAGTCTGCAATCGAAGAATATTTCTAGTAGACCACCTCATCAGTAGTAGTAGTCCACTATGTAAATACAGCAGTCCGAGCACTTTTGGGATAGTTAGATCGATTGTATGCCCTTGTTTGATTGAATGAAGTGAATTGTTTGCTTTTGCCTCATGTGCATATGGTTAGTGTTTTCTCTTTAGACCCCCTCTATTCTTAAATCTCATCTTTTCTAAACCCTCAGATGCCTCCAAGACGTGACCCCGGATTTACCTTTCCACCGGAGCTCACCCAGTTGATCCAGCAGCAAAACACATTGATGCAGTTGCTAGTCCAGAATCAGAATCAGGGGAACAACAACAACAACCCACCACCACCACCACCTGTTGATCACTTAGCCCGTTTTCTTAGGCTGAATCCGCCGGTGTTTTCCAGTAGCACCGAGCCGATAGTAGCAGATGATTGGCTCCGCAAGACAGCTAGAGAGTTGACCACAGCAGGATGCACAGATGCGGAGAAGGTGAAGTTTGCCGCACATCAGCTTGAAGGACCCGCAGCATCATGGTGGGAGAATTTCACAGCCACTTTCCCTGTCGACACTGTCACATGGGACCAGTTTCAGCAGGCTTTTCGAACTGCCCATGTTTCAGCAGGAGCTATGGCCATGAAGAAGCGTGAGTTTCGCAACTTGCGCCAAGGAGGACGGACAGTTGGCCAGTATGTGGAGGACTTTAGTAAATTAGCACGTTATGCCCCAGATGACGTTGCTACGGATGCAGCTAAGCAGGAGAAGTTTCTGGAAGGACTGAATGATGAGTTGAGCATGCAGTTGATGGTAGCAACCTTCAACAACTACCAGGAGTTGGTAGACCGTGCTCTTATGATTGAAGGCAAGCAGCAGCAAATTGAGAACCGCAAGAGGAAGTATGGACAAGGGAAGTACAATTCTGGAGCTCAGCAGAAGCCACGTTTTACCCCTAGATCGGGAGGACATTTTCAGCATACCCATGGAGGAGGTAGCTCGCACAATCACAACGGCACCAAGAATGGTAATGGCAATGGAGGAAGCAACGGCCAGAACCGTACCAACCCATCAACCCCAGCCAAGAAGGACCTGAGCCAAGTCACTTGCTTTAAGTGCCAGAAGACCGGACATTATGCCAATGAATGTCCTGAAGGCCAGAATGGCAATGGAAGCTCTGGGAAGAAGCCGAACCCTTTCAACAGGGGACAGGTGAACCACGTTAACGTGGAGGAGGTTGAAGAGCAGCCGGATGCCGTAATCGGTAAGTTTTTGGTTAAGTCAATTACTGCACTCGTTCTTTTTGATACTGGTGCATCACATTCATACATATCAAGGGGATTTGTGGATAAGTATAAATTGCCCACTAAGGTTCTTAGAACACCTATGCTAGTAAGCTCACCAGGAGCGGAGTATATGGCCAGTCAAGGATGTTTTCAAGTGCCATTGAGTATAGGTAGGCATGTGTTTCCCTCGGATTTAATCATTTTGGAATCACAAGGATTGGATTGTAATTCTGGGTATGGATTGGCTGTCGATGTACGGAGGAAACATTGATTGCGCCAGTAAGACAATTTTACTTACTACCCCAGAAGGGAGAAGGATCAAGTATGTATCCCGACATGTGCCAAAAGGGACTCAAGTAAATTGCTTAACAAGAGTTGTGCAGGAGGAGGTACTGGTGGTAAGGGATTTCCCTGAAGTATTTCTAGAAGAGTTGCCAAGCATGCCACCAAATAGAGATATTGAGTTTTTGATTGAGCTATTGCCAGGCACAGGGCCAATATCAAAGAGACCATACAAGATGCCTGCAAAGGATTTGGTGGAAATTAAGAAGCAGATTAAGGAGTTACTGGATAAAGGTTACATTCGCCCAAGTTCGTCGCCTTGGGGATCGCCAGTACTTCTAGTGGAGAAAAGGATGGATCGTTAAGGATGGTTGTTGATTATCGAGGATTGAATGAAGTAACCATCAAGAACAAGTACCCACTACCAATGATCAATGATCTGTTTGATCGATTGCAAGGAGCTAAGGTATTTTCCAAGATCGATCTGCAATCAGGATACCACCAGTTGAAGATTCGAGAACAAGATATACCTAAGACAGCTTTTACCACCAGGTATGGGCTGTATGAGTATACCGTTATGTCATTTGGTCTGACTAACACACCTGCCTATTTTATGAACATGATGAACAAAGTGTTTATGGAGTTCTTGGATAAGTTCGTCATGGTGTTCATTGATGACATTCTGGTTTACTCGAAAAGTGAAGAGGAGCATAAGGAGCATTTGTGATTGGTACTTGAGAAGCTCAGAGAACATTAGTTGTATGCCAAGTTCAGCAAATGTGAGTTTTGGTTGAAGGAAGTAGGATTCCTCGGACACGTTATATCCGGAGAAGGTATATCAGTAGATCCCACTAAAGTTGATACCGTGACCAAGTGGGAGGCACCAACAACAGTTGGAGAGATCCGGAGTTTCCTTGGACTCGCAGGATACTACTGGAGATTCATTGAGAATTTCTCAAAGATTACGAAGCCTATGACGGAGTTATTAAAGAAGGATACCAAGTTCATATGGACTGAGGAGTGTGAGGCTAGTTTCCAGGAGTTGAAGAAACGCTTGGTTACTTCACCAGTGTTGATTTTTCCAGACCAGACCAAGGATTATGAGGTGTACTGCGATGCTTCACGTCGAGGACTTGGAGCAGTGCTTATGCAGGAAGTGAGAGTTGTTTCATATGCCTCAAGACAACTTAAACCTCACGAGTTGAATTATGCTACGCATGATTTGGAGTTAGCAGCCGTAGTGCATGCACTGAAGACTTGGAGACATTTCCTCATTGGAAATCATTGTGAGGTGTACATGGATCACAAGAAGTACATTTTCACGCAGAAGGAGTTGAACCTCAGACAAAGGAGATGGTTGGAGCTCATCAAGGATTATGATATGAGATTGCATTACCATCCCGGAAAGGCTAATGTAGTAGCTGACGCATTGAGCCGCAAAAGCCATGTCAATACACTAATGACGGGAGAAATACCAAGGGAGTTAGCCAAAAATCTGCGAGAGTTATATTTGGAAATAGTTCCAAGAGGCTATGTAGCAGCATTGGAGATTCAGTCAACTTTGATGGATAGAATCAGAGAAGCTCAGAAGACTGACAAGGAGATTGCCTCTATAAAGGAGAAAATGAGCGAAGAAAAGGCTAAAGGATTTCGTGAGGATGAGCACGACACCCTATGGTTTAAATACCGTGTTTATGTGCCCAATGACCCGAAGATCAGGAAGTTGATTCTGCAAGAGGCACACGATTCACCATATTCGATTCACCCATGAAATACCAAGATGTATTTGGATTTGAAGGATATTTTCTGGTGGACCGGAATGAAGAAGGATATTGCGGAGTATGTAGCAGTTTGTGATGTATGTCAGAGAGTAAAGGCAGAGCATCAGAAGCCAACAAGATTGCTACAGCCATTGCCGATACCCGAATGGAAGTGGGATAAGTTAGGCATGGATTTTATCACGGGATTACCCATGACTCGTTCAGGCTAAGACCCGATTTGGGTTGTAGTTGATCGGTTGACGAAAGTAGCTCATTTCATCCCGGTAAAGACCACTTACACCAGTGCTAAGTTGGCAAAGATATACATGACCAGGATTGTATGCTTACATGGAGTTCCGAGGAGTATAGTATTAAATAGAGGAACCCAGTTTACCTCAAAGTTCTGGAATCGGTTGCACGAAACTTTGGGTACCAGGCTAGAGTTCAGCACAGCTTTTCATCCACAGATAGATGGACAGACCGAGAGAGTCAATCAGATTTTGGAGGACATGCTGAGAGCTTGTGCGCTAGATTATGGATCTAGTTGGGACGAGAATTTGCCGTATGCAGAGTTCTCTTACAACAACAGCTATCAATCCAGTTTAAGGATGGCCCCTTTCGAAGCCTTGTACGGAAGGAGGTGCAGGACACCATTGTCGTGGGATGAAGTTGGAGACCGCTAGTTGTTTGGACCTGACTTGATTAAGGAGTCTGAACAGAAGGTGAAATTGATTCGTGATAGGCTCAAGATAGCCCAGTCCAGACAGAAGAGTTATGCAGATTCTAAATGCAAGGAGACAGTTTACGAAGTTGGAGATAGAGCTTATCTTCGAGTATCTCCACTTCAGGGAACAAAGCGCTTTGGTGTTAAAGGAAAATTAGTGCCACGATTTGTAGGACCATACCGAGTATTGGAACGTATGGGAGAAGTGGCCTACAAGTTGGAATTGCCTGAAGGATTGTCAGGAGTTCATGATGTGTTCCACGTTTCTCATTTGAAGAAGTTCCACGCGGAGATGGCTGACATACCCTTGACAGACACAGTGCCATTGGAAGCAATTTAGTTGGATAACGATTTGACCTATGAGGAGAAACTAGTTAAGATTCTACAGTATGCCACTCGAGTCACCCGCAGCAAGGTTATCAAGTTTTGCAAGGTTCAATGGAGCCACCACATGAAGGATGAAGCCACCTGGGAGCGAGAGGAAGATTTGCTCAAGGACCACCCTCACCTATTTTCTAGCCAACCCGAATCTCGAGGGCGAGATTCATCTTAAGGGGGTAGGTTTGTAACATCCCAAATTTTCAATTTGGAATGTTATACATTACACCATCATTGCATATCATAATTTATTTGCTTTTGGTTTTGATCCTAGAAATTCCACGCAACTCAAGGACCCACGGAGAGAGTTGGGGATTTCGTTATTTTCATATTTGAGTTTTCTCAAATTTTGCGAATAGGATCATTTGATTTTAATTATTTTATCATCAATTATTTCTATTACAAAAATATGAGAGAGGGAATAAAATGACTTTCCCAAAAATAAAGAAATATTGAGGATTTAATAATAAAATCAAATAAGATTTTATTTCGGAGTTTTTCGGTATTTTATTTGAATTTACGAAAAATGTGTGTTTTTCAAAATTGCATCTAGGCCCCAAATAAATGTTCACCTTGTGCGGCTCGATTTTAGAAGACCGGGAAAATTCATTTCGGGATTTTTGGAGTCCGTTTAATATTTCGTTTATTTGTTTTTCTGTGCGGAATAATTAAAAAGAAAAAAAACGCGAACCGACTTTGGGCCATACCCGAGCGGGACTCCGCTCGGGTGCAGCCTTTAAATAGCCGCCGCCCGAGCCGCCCCAGCCCACCAGAGCCGCCGCCAACCCTAACCCTATTCGCGCCTCGATCCGCGCGCCCGCCGCCGCCGCCGGAGCCGCCGCCGACCCGCCTCCCGAGGTAAAAAAAAAAGAGAGAAAAAATGGTCGCGTTTTTTTTTAGTTTCGGTTTTTTTAAATCGATCGGTTTTTCTGGTTTGTTTATTTAGCGAGCGTTCGTCCATTCGTTCATTCTAGCGAACGTTCGTCGTTTTTCTTTTTCTCGGATTAAATCCGCGATTTTTTTATCGCGATTCCTGATCCGATTTTCGTTTTAGTATAACTTTTCGCTCGTTTATCGGAATCAGGCGATTCAAGTGCCTGGAGTTTCATCTCGAAACCCTCTATCCGTTTAACCAACTTGAACAAGTTTTTGCCACTGTAAAATTGCCCTAGATCCAGAATAGTAAACGGAGCCTGTTTCTTTTGCCGTTTGACTTTCGTTGCTTCGTTTGATTTGATTCTTTTTGCAAACCGGAGTTCTTAAGTTGAACCTTCTGGTTAGATCTATTATTTGAGTTTTACCCGTGCATTAGATGAATACTTATCGTATGCCTGTTTGTTTGTGTGCGATAGAATACCCGGAGTGCGCCGCCTGTTACTTCGAATCTCTAGGTTTCGCGGATCATCAGCAAGGCAAGTAACACTTTGATCATACCTCCTACTACCCAGTTTTATTGCATTAGATCAATCCTCAAACATTGCATGAATAGGATCTAATTAAATCGAGGATGCTGTCAACCATTCTCAATGTTTAACAACCACCATGATAGTTAAATAAATTTATTCCTTTGCAGTTGGGAAAAATTGGCTTTACGGAAAACTGTAGCCATAGAGCTTTCCACTAGCCAAATATGCATATAGTATAGCTGTTTCATTCCATTACTCTCTATGTGTTACATTGCCAGCATATTCCATATGCTGACCCATTTCGGGCTGCAACGTTAATGTTGCAGACTTTTCAGACGATGATTAAGGAGTTTTAGGTCGTGGTTCTATACTCAGTGATGCCGTTGGAGTTGATGGACTCACTTATCTTCCAAGCCTTCCGCTGTTATAGTTATTAGATGTCCTTAAGCCATATTTATTGTAATAAGTTTTCTCTTGAGACACTCGATGTAATAAGTGTGTGATTGCTACTCTGTTATAAATCCTCCAAGTACTGTGTGGTGTCAACATTACTAATCCAGGGATGACACCTGAGCACAGAGATCAGATCGTTTGAGGTCTGGACGCTACATTCATAAATTTTACGTTGGGTAATATTTTTTTCAAAAATAATACACCGTCCGCCCGCTGCAGGCCGACTGGGCCTAGTCGGCCCACAGCCGGCCGATTGGATTTCAGTTGGCCTACAGCTGGCCGACTGGCCCTTGTTTGTCCACTATAGGCCTACTGGAGCTAATTGGCTCGCTGTGGGCTAATTGTTTTTGCAAAAGTGTTAATCATGTATTTAAAAAATATGTGTATTGTGACCTCCTCCGCTCGCTGTGGGCCCACTGTTGACTAAAAAAATATGTTTTAAAAAGTGTTAATCATGTATTTAAAAATTGTTAAATGTGTGTATAAAAATGTTCCTTATCTATACAATTTTTTTAATGTGTGTATAAAAAATAGCTTTTTTTCAACATCAGCAATGCAACTGGGCCGACAGTTGTACACAATATCCGGGTCAACTTGTTATTCTCCGCTCCGCTGGGCTGCAAACTTTCCTAGGAGGTATGCATTAGGCTTAACAAGAAAATGGACTTTAAGAAATAATAAATGGGATGTAATTATAATAACTGGACAGTTACTATGCACCAAACACGTAATTAGTTTGAAAATATATTATTTTTGGAGTTTGAAAATTTTAATTTCATTACTTGTTGCACGCGCAATATTTCATTGGATTTTAACGTAATACAACTTTATTTTGAAATTATATTTAACCTGACTAGAAATGTTGGATACAAATATTTCGGATTCCATCAAAATGTGGGAATTTTTTTTGAATTCTGTTTTGAGCGGTTGTTTGAAATTATTAATCGTTGTCCTAGCTAGAAGTTGGGATGTACTTTTAACAAACTGTAAATGGGCTGTAGTAAATTCCATTAGAATTAGAAAATGGGATGTACATTCTTACAAATCGCAAATGGGCTATATGCTCTCTACCAAATCCGAGTTGTGGGCCTACTAAGTTAACGCGTACCAAGGGCTTTGTCAACTTAGTCGATATAAATGATTCTAGCTGCAATGATCGTACGATGTCCATCCAACGGCCGTAGTGCTTCTTCAACCTCTGGTCTTCTTACTCCAGCCGCCCAAAGCAGTGCCGGTCGTGTCGCGTGCTCTTGCCTCCCGTGGTCGGCTGTGATGCCGCGAAGGCCTCACCGCCCCGTACTACTCCCACCGTTGGCCAGGCCATCCCTCTACTCACCCACACCCTCTGTTATTCTGCGGCGACGGCAGCCTCACACCGCTGCCGAACCAATGAACCCTCGTACTCCTCTCCGCGCGGGCTTCCACTGCTGCGTCTTCCCCGGCTCCGTGTCGTCCCCTTCCTAGGCCTCGCCTTCGTCCCCTTCCTAGGCCTCGCCGTCGTCCAGACCACCGCCCTACTTCTCTCGGCACGGCGTGGTCAACATGGTCAACGACCGAGTTCAATCGGAAGAGTACTGTACGTGGAAAGACTGACAGCTGGGTCCACGGCAGCCGCAAGGAAGTGCCTCCTTATTACACGCAAAATAATTATTCCTCCACCTGACAGCGGGGACCCACCGGACGGGCCACCGTATTTCGTGAAAAAATGATTCGCCCCCTGACTGCTGGGACCCACGAGCTACATCTTCGCACGCAAGGAAGTGCGTCCGAAAAAGAAACGATTCGCCTCCCTAACTGCTGGGACCCACTAGGCCCCGACTACTAGGACCCACCAGCTACATCTTCGCACGCAAGGATGTGCGTCTGGGCAAAAAACAAAACGATTCGCCCCCTGACTGCTGGGACCGACCAGCTACATCTTCGCAGGCAAGGAAGTGCTTGACAATCGGGACCCACCTGGTCGAAGCGTACGTAGCGTTGTCATTCTGGTCGTGAACGTGTACGTACATACTGGTCGATGTAGAGGCGCACACGTGTCATAGTAGAGGCGCGCACGTAGCATGTATACGTACGTACAACGGCCAGGGTGCAAGAAAGAAAATACGGCCATGTATGTGTACATACGGGCGGGGTCTTGAACGCCTACTCGCGCATACGTACGGAGAGGGCTCATGTACATGGCTGGGTCGGAATGGAGAAACAACGTCGACGTCGTGTTCATGGGGAGGCAACGGAATGAGTCGTGTTCATGGGGAGGCAACGAAATGCGTCGTGTTCATCGGGAGGGCTTGGATGGAATAGGCGATGGAAACGAGGCCTGGCGTACCGCAGAACGGAGGAAACGGCCTTGTGTTCGACCGGCCACATTCGAAATGGGATCCTGTTCATCGGGAGGGGTCTGACGTACCGCAAAACGGAGGAAACGGACCTCCTACGGTCGAAACGGGGGTCATGTTGATCGGGAGGGGTGTGGCGTACCACAAAACGGAGGAAACAAACTTGTGTTGGAGCGCTACGATCGAAACAGGGGTCCTGTTCATCAGGAGGGGTGTGGCGTACCGCAAAACGGGACTCCACGGGATACTGTTCATCTCCACCGTCGACCCCCTCTAGCCTCCACGAGCTACTGTTCATCCACCATCGACCTTCTCCAGCCTCCACCTGTGACTGTTCATCCACGGGCTCCTGTTCATCCAGCCTCCACCGCGCGCTACTCCACCGGCTACTGTTCAACCACCCCTCCACCGTCTACTGTTCATCCAGCCCTCCACACCACGGGTTCCTGTTCAACCACCCCTCCACGGGCACCCCTCCACCGTCTACTGTTCATCCAGCCCTCCACACCATGGCGTCCTGTTCAACCACCCCTCCACCGTCTACTGTTCATCTAGCCCTCCACACCATGGGGTCCTATTCATCCACCCCTCCACGGGCACCCCTCCACCATCTACTGCTCATCCAGCCCTCCACCACACCACGGGGTCCTGTTCATCCAGAGGCAACGCCACCGCTCACTGTTCATCCAAACCACCCGCAACAATCACTGTTCATCCCATTGATCGGCTTCAGTTAGCAGCAGTAGCGAAGGAATTGCTTGATCGGGTTCAGTTAACAGCCATCGATCGATCGCTCGGGTTTAGTAACGCGTAGCCTGCAGTGCAATCGCTCAGGTTCACTTAGAGCCCAACGCCTCGCTCGGGTTCAGTTAGAGCCAATGCCTCGCACACACGCGTGTACGTGTTCGAGAGAAACGTGCATCGCTCGGCCCCCGACCTCCCACCGTAACCGGGAACTCCCCGAAAATTTCCTCCCCCTCGTTTCTACCACGGTTTTTTCTGTCATGGACGGCCAAAAGAATGTCATGCAGCTGTGTCTCCGGCCCGCCCAGGACGAAAAGCCCATTTTCTGTCATGATTTTTTATCATAGAAGTAGGAGCCCACCACATCTATGATGATACCGGGTTTTGTCATAATTGTCGTCATAGAAGTGTCATATGTATGACAGAAATTTTTTCGTTCAGCCCAAAATGTCACAGATGTGTCTTTTTTTGTAGTGTTAGGGCCCACTCAAAAGATACACCGTTTGAACGATTTAAAGGAAGATTCGCCGGTAGAATTAAATGGCTTGAATAAGATAACAACCTCGAAATAGCTTGAACAGATTGAATGAGATAACATCTTCTGAGATATCTTCAGCACTCCAGAACAAATGAATAGAGAGAGGTGAACAGTTAAGAGAGTCTTCGGTAAGGACTTCGAACATGGAAAGCATGTGAAACAATGAAAATATATGATCAACACCGAAAGCTTGCATTGAATCCACTGGAGAAGGAAAAAAAATGATGAATATTGAACTTGAAGCTTCGTTAGAATCTTCCTGAGAATCACCGGATAAGAACATTGACGGAAAGGAATGGAAAGACTTCACATCAATAAGATGGATACTTGATTAAGAAATCATAGTCCTCGAAGAAAAAAGGGTTGGGAGGGTGGGAAAAACAAAGGCAACTTGAGACGGAAGAAATGAGCACCGTTGAGAAGAACTGATAAATTGATCTTGCAGATGTTGAAATGATCGGACCCGCTTGAAGAGAAACACGCTGGTTGAAAAGGATTGACATGAGAATCTCAATTATCACAAAGGATTAGTATTCACATAGAAATATGAGAACACCGTTTAGAAAAGGTATGGAATCAACATTTGACTTCGAAGCAACTCGAATACCACAATGAAAAAAACAAAGGATTGGCTTGCAAAATAAGCCGAAACAAACATATGATAGAAATTTCGTCCGAAGTTTTCGTGGTGGGGCCCACACGGGCTCGATCGTACATCACCATCATGTACAAGGCAGTGCACATGACATACGAAGCATCCCCGAGTCAGCATAGCCAAGGACTCTTTAAGACACAACGAGACCACTGTAAAACCAACCGTGGATAGGCGGACCACTAGACGTCAAACCCCAATTTCATATCAACATCTGTCGGAAAGATATCCTAAGAGCTACTTGAATTCCCACTTATAAACTCCCGAAAATTTCCGGTTATGCAATCAGGTGTTGGGGATACAGGGGAAGCATAATATCTCACCCAAAACTACAAAAATCCTACATCCAGCTGTATCCATCCTTCAACACATAACCAAGAAACCTTCGGAAATCGTTTACCTCAACCTTCGAAAAGCATCCATTATACAAGTTATGGTAATACGCCCGAACTCCCACCCCAGTACTGGGTGGCGTCGAGGTTATCTCACCAACAACTGCATAAAAGAGATTTTCGATGTCGGCGAAACTCAGGTATTCCAAAATTGCAATGATAAAATTGTGACGACAACACCTCGGAGCTCAACTCCCCGGGACACTGCCACAACCCCTAAATGTCAGGAGGCACCAAGAATAATGTTCTCGTCACAAATCCATCGGAACGATTCCAAGATACCCGCATGATCCTAAATTTTTTTAGTGAAATTTGCAAAGAGAAGAGTCAAAACTCTACATCAGGATGCCTCACCAGAGTGACGAAGGGACTGAGGAGTAAAAGAATCCTACTCTCCGATATATATAATCCTAAAGACTCAAAACATTTTTCTAGACTCAACAACGCCAGCGATTCAATCAAGCAGGGGGCTCCTAAGTCGGGGAAGGCTCTGATACCAACTTGTAACACCCACGATGCGGCTATATCTCCCACGTGTCGGAGCACGACTTAGAGGCATAACCGCATTGTAGACATGTTGCAAGAGGGGTAATCTTTACACATCCCATGTACTGAATAAGGAAAGAGATACATAGTTGGCTTACAATCGCCACTTCACACAATACATGAATAAAGCATTACATCATCTAGATACAATCAAGGTCCGACCACGGAACCAAAATAAAAGAAGACTACCCCAAATGCTATGCAGATCCCCGATCGTCCCAACTGGGCTCCACTACTGATCAACTGGAAACGAAAACAACATAATGAACACGAATCTTCATCGAGCTCCTCCTTGAGCTCGGTTGCGTCACCTGCACGATATCATCGGCACCTCCAAACTGGTTTTGGAAGTATCTGTGAGTCACGGGGACTCATCAATCTCACACCCTCGCGATCAAGACTATTTAAGCTTATGGGTAAGGTAAAAGGTATGAGATGGAGCTGCAGCAAGCACTAGCATATATGGTGGCTAACTTACGCAAAAGAGAGCGAGAAGAGAAAGGCAAAGCACGATCGAGAAACTATGATCAAAAAGTGATCCTAGAACAACCTACATCAAGCATAACTCCAACACCGTGTTCACTTCCCGGACTCCGCCAGAAAGAGACCATCATGGCTACACACGCAGTTGATCCATTTTAATTAAGTTAAACTTTAGGTTTTCTACAACCGGACATTAACAAATTCCCATCTGCCCATAACCATGGGCACGGCTTTTGAAAGTTCAAATCCCTGCAGGGGTGTCCCAACTTAGCCCATCACAAGATCTCACGGTCAACAAAAGATATTCCTTCTCCCAGGAAGACCCGATCAAACTCAGAATCCCGGTTACAAGACATTTCGACAATGGTAAAACAAGACCAGCAAAGCCACCCGAATGTGCCGACAAATCCCGATAGGAGCTGCACATATCTCCTTCTCAGGGCACACCGGATTGTCCAAGGTTCCGGTAGGCCAGCCCAGAGTTGCCCCTGGTGGCCACCGGCAGCTGACAGGTTGGACCAACACTCAGAGGAGCACTGGCCCGGGGGTTTAATAAAGATGACCCTTGGGCTCCGGAAACCCAAGGGAAAAGAAAAGGCTAGGTGGCGAATGGTAAAACCAATGTTGGGCCTTGATGGAGGAGTTTTATTCAAGGCGAACTGTCAAGGGGTTCCCATTATAACCCAACCGTGTAAGGAACGCAAAATCAAGGAACATAACACCGGTATGACGGAAACTAGGGCGGCAAGAGTGGAACAAAACACCAGGCATAAGGCCGAGCCTTCCACCCTTTACCAAGTATATAGATGTGTTAATTAAATAAGAGATATTGTGATATCCCAACAAAATATCCATGTTCCAACAAGGAACAAACTCCAATCTTCACCTGCAACTAGCAACGCTATAAGAGGGGCTGAGCAAAGTGGTAACATAGCCAAACAACGGTTTGCTAGGACAAGGTGGGTTAGAGGTTTGACATGGCAATATGGGAGGCATGATAAGCATGTGGTAGGTATCGCGGCATAGGCATAGCAATAGAGCGAGCAACTAGCAAGCAAAGATAGAAGTGATTTCGAGGGTATGGTCATCTTGCCTGAGATCCCGCAAGGAAGAAGAATGAGTCCATGAAGGAGACAAACGAACATAGTCGAACCAAAACTCACAACTCCAGAACGAAACCGAAGCTAAGGCGAGAAGCAACCCGGAAAGAAGCAAACAACATAGTAAAACAACCACCACATAAGCATGGCATGATGCACAACCAAATATGATGCATGTCCGGTTTAAATATGCATGACATGGAAAAGTGCACAAACAACTCTACAAGTTAAGTGGAGCTCAATATGCAACGAGTTGCATATTGATGAAACACCACAACAATTATTTAGTTCTCTCCCATTTATGTACCCAACAATATTAAATGTTGTTAAACATGGCAAGAGATGAAGCAAAAGTAAACTACACAATCTAAGCAATTTAAATGGGACCGGAAACATCAAACAACAATTCCAGTAAATCCCCATATGCCTTAGTAATTTATTGCAACAACAATTTAAACATTTTAATTGTTGTTATCATGATGTGGATGGCATGAACAAGTTTATGCAATTTTTATTAAAAGTTGACAAGAGCATTATGAAGCATTTTGTCATCGTGGCAGAAACGAAAAGGGGTGCCACGGCAACGAATCCGAAAATGATGCCACGACAACATATCGGTTCCGGTAGCTCATGGAGATATCGGTGCAAAAGGAAAAGCGACAGGAGCGTGCCATGCAAGGACGATGGGGTGATCCTGGATACCGGGTTCCCACAAGCCGACGGCAAGGCAACGAGGAACTCGCAAAGAACAACTCGGACATGGTGCAACCACGAGCATCTCATACATCACACAACATTCGTTCACGGGCGTCGTCTTGGGGTTATACCTTTGTAGCGTGCATTATCGGAGCGGTTCGAGTTCGATGCGGTGTAGGGGAAGTAGACGTTCTCGGGACGTTCGTAGTGGAAGAAGTCATACACAGGCGCAGTGGGTAGTAGTGGTACTAGCATCTTCGGACTTGTCGGTCTTGATTCTTGCGACGGTAGCGGTATACGTCTCGTTTTCGGAGAGGTACTTGGGGTTATTTGAACTTATCGGTCTCATCCTCTCGAAGGGGTGCTTGACGTTCTTAGCGATTTCGAAGACGAAGGTAGAGGTACACTTGTTGTAGGGGTACTTGTTGGATGCACGGCGACGATAGAGGTACAAACGTTCTCGCGGTACTTGGGTCGTCGTGGAACTTGGCGTTTGCGGTATTGATAGCTCGAAGGAGTACTTGTCGTGTCCGAGGTCTCCGGCCGTAGTGGTACTTGATGATATAGGTAGTCGAACTTGAGGAAAAACGGGTCTCCTCGGGGACTTGATGCATCCGAATTCTTTGGGTTTGTAGTAGTACTTGGCATTCGGAGTGGTGGTCGTTCGTGTTCCTTAAGTCGTGGTACTTGCCGGACTTGGTGAATCCAAGTGTCTCGGTGGCGGCCATGGTACTCCCTGATTTGGAGGGTCTTGACAATGACAATAGGGGCCAGCGATGGAACGGAGGAGGGCCTCGGGTGGTTGAAGACGCCAGCGAACGTGGGGTGAGGCAGGGAGCAGCAAGGCATTGCTATGGATCCTGGACGGCGGCGGAGCATCTGCTGGCAAGCAGCTGCGGGGTGGAACGGGAAAGAGCACGGAGGGGCCTGGTGCTGGAGCTTGATGGCGTGGACTTGAAGCGAGGAGGAGGCCACGACAGGAGGTCGGCGACGTGGACTTGGGGGCACCGGCGATGCTTGGCGCGATGCTGGGCTCCGGCGGCGCGGTCGACGAGCAAGAGAGGCGGGGTTGAGGACGACAGGTCCGGGCGGCGAGGAGGCGCGACCCTGGAGACTGGGCGCGTCGCGCGAGACTTGGGGTGCCGGAGGTCGACGTCTGCGGGCGCAGGGCCTCAGCAGCAGGGGGCGCGACCATGGCTGGTCTTGGCTGCTCGTGGTGGTTGGTGGTGGCTCGGGACGAGGACAAGGGGGGTTTGAGGAGAGAGACGACGTGGAAAGAGGAGGGGATCGAGAGCGAGCACTCTCTCCCTGGTGGCGCGAGAGGAAGGAAACGAGGGAGAGGGAGAAGTGGGATCGAGGCCTAGGGTTACAGGCCGTGCGGGCTGGCCTTGGTGCGGGTAGCCTAGGTAGGTCGGCGCGAGAGTGGGCCTAGGGAGGCCCAAGTGGGCTGCGGCTGGCCTGAGGTGCAGCTGGGCCTAAATGGCCTGTTGGGCACCCTCTCTCTCTCTCTCACTCTAAAGAGAAAAAAAACAGAGATAAGGAAGAAAAGAAAGAGAGGTTAGGGGACGAAGTTGGACGCGCGGATAATTTTTCTGGACTCACAAAAATGTGCTTTTTCCGAGAAAATAGAAAAAGGCTATGACTGAAAGATTTAAATTCAAACTCATTTGATTTAAATTCAAATGATTTGAATAGGAAGTGAGGGTTGGGAAGGTCCAAAAAATGTTTGGATTTTTGGTGGAGCTCCGGAATATGATGAAAGAATATATGGCAAGGTTGGAGACCAAGAATTAAGATAACAAAGGCATTGAGATAATTTGCAAGTGTGTTATGGTGATATCCCAATTAAAGAAATATTTAAAATAGCTCCCTAATATTGGGAGGATATGTTGTAAAGAGAATCACCATGTGAATTCCCTTGGTTTAAATGGATCAAAGATCCATGCCATTTATTTAGGTGAGTTGCAAAAGATTTATGAGATGATGGCATGATGACATGATGCAAAGCAAAAATAAAAGGGCAGGCACAAATGAAACACACGGCGAAACCCGGAACATATGGAAGTCTTCTCGAGCATCGGTCTCGGGGCGTCACACTTTCGCAACAAGTCGAGCTTTATAGACAGTAACATTACCATCAGCGTCAGTCTTCTTCTTGAAGATCCATTTATTCTCAATTGCTTGCCGATCATCGGGCAAGTCAACCAAAGTCCACACTTTGCTCTCATACATGGATCCCATCTCAGATTTCATGGCCTCAAGCCATTTTGCGAAATCTGGGCTCACCATCGCTTCTTCATAGTTTGTAGGTTCATCATGATCTAGTAGCATGACTTCCAGAACAGGATTACCGTACCACTCTGGTGTGGATCTTACTCTGGTTGATCTACGAGGTTCAGTAGTAACTTGATCTGAAGTTCCATGATCATCATCATTAACTTCCTCACTAATTGGTGTAGGCGTCACAGAAGCCGGTTTCTGTGATGAACTACTTTCCAATAGAGGAGCAGGTATAGTTACCTCATCAAGTTCCACTTTCCTCCCACTCACTTCTTCCGAGAGAAACTTCTTCTCTAGAAAGGATCCATTCTTAGCAACGAATGTCTTGCCTTTGGATCTGTGATAGAAGGTGTACCCAACTATCTCCTTTGGGTATCCTATGAAGACACATTTCTCTGATTTGGGTTCGAGCTTATCAGGTTGAAGCTTTTTCACATAAGCATCGCAGCCCCAAACTTTCAGAAACAACAACTTTGTTTTCTTGCCAAAACATAGTTCATAAGGCGTCATCTCAACGGATTTTGATGGTGCCCTATTTAACGTGAATGTGGCCGTCTCTAAAGCATAACCCCAAAATGATAGCGGTAAATCTGTAAGAGACATCATAGATCGCACCATATCTAGTAAAGTACGATTACGATGTTCGGACACACCATTATGCTGTGGTGTTCCGGGTGGCGTGAGTTGCGAAACTATTCCGCATTGTTTCAAATGTAGACCAAACTCGTAACTCAAATATTCTCCTCCATGATCAAATCGTAGAAACTTTATTTTCTTGTTACGATGATTTTCAACTTCACTCTGAAATTCTTTGAACTTTTCAAATGTTTCAGACTTATGCTTCATTAAGTAGATATACCCATATCTGCGTAAATCATCTGTGAAGGCGAGAAAATAACGATTTCCGCCACGAGCCTCAACATTCATCGGACCACATACATGTGTATGTATGATTTCCAACTAATCTGTTGCTCCCTCCATAGTTCCGAAGAACGGCGTTTTAGTCATCTTGCCCATGAGGCACGGTTCGCAAATACCAAGTGATTCATAATCAAGTGGTTCCAAAAGTCCATCAGTATGGAGTTTCTTCATGCGCTTTACACCGATATGACCTAAACGACAGTGCCACAAATAAGTTGCACTATCATTATCAACTCTGCATCTTTTGGCTTCAACATTATGAATATGTGTATCACTACTATCGAGATCCATCAAAAATAGACCACTCTTCAAGGGTGCATGACTGTCGGTGTCAAAACCGGCGGATCTCGGGCAGGGGGTCCCGAACTGTGTGTCTAGATCGGATGGTAACAGGAGGCAGGGGACACGATGTTTTACCCAGGTTCGGGCCCTCTTGATGGAGGTAAAACCCTACGTCCTGCTTGATTAATATTGATGATATGGGTAGTACAAGAGTAGATCTACCATGAGATCAGAGAGGCTAAACCCTAGAAGCTAGCCTATGGTATGATTGTTCTTCGTCCTACGGACTAAAACTCTCCGGTTTATATAGACACCGGAGAGGGCTAGGGTTACACAGAGTCGGTTACAATGGTAGGAGATCTACATATCCGTATCTCCAAGCTTGCCTTCGACGCCAAGGAAAGTCCCTTCTGGACACGGGACGAAGTCTTCAATCTTGTATCTTCATAGTCTAGGAGTCCGGCCGAAGGTATAGTCCATCCATCTGGACACCCCCTAATCCAGGACTCCCTCAGTAGCCCCTGAACCAGGCTTCAATGACGACGAGTCCGGCGCGCAGATTGTCTTCGGCATTGCAAGGCGGGTTCTCCTCCAAATTCCGTGTACCTGTTGAATAGTGTTTGGTTTATTGTAAATGTAGTGCTCCTTGGATTCTACGCCCAATAATGGCCGTTTTCCACGTGTTAAATGAATACGAAAAGTCAGGGTGTTTTTTATATTTACACCCCTAGCCGCGTGAATGAGCCGCCTATTTAAGGAGACGAGGATTTAGATCCAAACCACACCTTCTCCCTTCCGCGAGTATTCATCAAAGCGTATCCGACAGAGGTCCATTCTATCATGGCCGGCCGCCACAACTCCTCCTCTCGCCCTTCCAGCCCTCAGCCTGGAGATTGGAAGAGGTGCTCCATCCCGCACAGCGAGCTAGTAAAGCTCCAGACCAAGGGACTTCCCCCCCGGCCTATATGGTCCCGGTTCGAGCCGGACTTGCCACCTATAATGGCGGAGAGCAAGCGGAGAGCGCCCCCAATCCCTCCAAAGGAGAGCGGTTATGCCTTGCCCCTTACTTAATAAGAGGGCTCGGATTTCCAATTCATCCATTTCTCCGGGGGTTTCTGGAGTTCTATGGCCTCCAGCTGCACAACCTCATGCCTGCCTCCATATTGCATATCGCGGGCTTCGTAGCCCTTTGCAAGCTGTTTTTGGGCAGCGAGGCTCATTTCGCGCTGTGGAAAAGGTTATTCTGCCTTGTGCCCCGCTCTAAGGAGGGGTCGATATATCAAGAGGGCGGAGCCGAAGTGTGGCGCATCGCCGGGACCGGATATCTATCCGGAACCCCAAAGAAGGCATCCGAGGACTGGCCTTCGGAATGGTTTTATATAGAGGACGTCCCGCTGCCGGATCCTGTCCGGATCGGCCTCCCTTAGTTCGACAGTGCTCCCCTAAAGAAGCGCCTAAGCTGGCGTCCATGGAGCCCTCAGAGGGAAAGTGACAGGGACATATTTTCCTGATGGGCCGGATAAGATTGTTAGCTCATTCCGGACTGACCATGATCGGGGTCATGGCCGCATGCATCATGCGAGGGGTGCATCTGCTTCAGTATAGAGGCCGCCCCATGTGGGACTTCAACGGGAAGGACAACACCACCCGCTACGGCCGTAAGGATCCAGATTCAGCTGCCGCTCTAATAAAGACTCTGTCCGCTTTGTACAAGGGAGAAGAGGAGGAATTTCTCCGCGTCAACCCACGGGGTGGATTTTCTATGTACAATCCCCCAAGTTGGGTAAGTGGACACTTTTACTTGCCCATTCGTTTTATATTCCCATTGTCAAATTTTCAGTCTAACGACTTAAACACATGAACTGTGTCAGGCTGTTAAAGAGATAAACAACCCTCCTCCACAACCCGAGGATCCGGGACGGTCCCTCGACCCGGCCTCTCAAGAGGATCCGGACTTATCTGTGGAGCTGATTGATAGAGTGTTTCATCAATTGAGCAAGGACAACGCCTTGGTGGCCATTACGGCCGATTATCCAGGGCTACTCCCAGCCTCGCAGGTAACTGAGACGGAGTCCCAGCACTTTGAAAAGGGATCTGTCCTCACGTGTTTTTGATTGTCGTATGACAACCGTGTTTTGCAGGGGAGGTCCTTGAGACGGGAGGCCGAGCCTGCGGCGACTAGCCAACGAGGGGCGGCAAGGCCCCGCGAGCTGAAAAGAAGTGCGGTCCGGACTGAGGCACCGGCGCAAAGGTATAGCACGCCGCCTTATTCCCAGGTGTTTTTCCTACGAGGCATATTAACACTCGTGCTCTCTTCAGGACGAAGAGACCTCACCGGACTATATCCGGAGAGGCTGCCAATCGCGCCTCCACCAGCCAGGCTCCAAAGCCTGGTCCGGAAGCGGAGGCGAACACGAGGAGCGCACTGGACGCTCCTCCAACAGAGGATGCAGACAGGCTGTCTGCCACCAATTCCGAGGTGGAGAGTGCCATGAACCACAGGCGTCGCCGGGCAGTTCTTCACGACGCTTGTTTCTCCCAAGAGGCATTGGATGCCTTCAATTCGGGAGACGCGTACCTCTGTGCCGCTCAAAATGGTCTAGCCAGAGCCACGGAGCAGTATGTGAAAGACATAGGGGTAAGAAAATTTTGGTAATTATATATATGTACTAGTAGCCCCCGAGACTTGAAACAGTTAGAATAACTGATTAAGGATCATCTTGTATGCAGGTTCTTGCAGAAAAGAATACCCTGCTGTCCCGGGAGCTGGAAGAGTGCAAAGCCCAACTTGAGGCCGCACTAGTCGCGGTAGGGGAGCCCAAGGAGACCCCCTCTGGTAATATACGCTTCGAAAGATAAGTACTTTGCGAGGCGCGGCGTGGGTGCAAATCTGACAAATGAAATTGCAGATGGCGCCAGATTAAATCCGAAAGTGCAACAACTCCGACGCCAGCTGAAGGCTGGTGAGAGCGTGCTGACAAATGTGAGGCGGGAGAAGAACGATCTCCAAGATGCCAACACCAAGTTGGGCATTGAACTGAAGGACGTTCGTGCCCAGCTGTTGGACTCCATGAAGGAGAATCAGAGGCTTCGACGCGGCATATATAGTAAGTGCTTAAACGAACTTTGAAAAAAGAGTTCGGCGAGGAAGTCGACTAATAGAGTAATGTCTGTAGGTATGCTAACAGGTCGTCCTGCAGAGGAAATGCCCGCTTCTATGGGTGACCTTCTTCCCGAGCTCTCACAACTGCACGAGCGAGTTCGGCAGGTGATGCAACGCGTCACCCAGGCCTTGTGGCCATCCGTCTCCATGCCCGAAGGCCTTGGAGAGCTTGTAGAGAAGCTGAAGGGAGCGCGGCGGTGCTTCCGATTGTGGAAGATGTCGTCCTGCCATCAAGGCACCAGGGAGGCCTGGGCCATGGTGTAGATGCGGTACACGAAGGCTGATCCAAACCACATGGTCGAGGTCAAACCCGTAGGGCCCGATGGGAAGGAGATCCCTGTGAGCTTAGTATACGGCCAAGTAGAGTTGGACGCAAAGTATTCCCAACAGGACTATAAACTAGATAGCCTGTTAGATGGTATTGAAGAGGAATACAATCAGTCAGATTGACTATGTAATTTTAATTGACATGTGTAATGCCTTCTAGCCGGATTGTAGATCGTTTGTCATGGCCGACCTTTTCTTTCAACCTCGGGACCTGACGGTCCGGAGTGTGTCCGAATACCCTCGCGGTTATATAAGAACCGGGGTATGCATGGAGACCAGGCGTAGGGGTCATTAGTGCTTGAACAGACAAGTGCCCAACTAGTTATGTTATATTACATGGTTAGGAAGAAACATCTTCCAGGGAGAATAGTTCCGTTAGGAGTTCCTTTCCCTGGGAGGCATGCCCTAAAGTGCATGTCCATTCTGCAAAAAGAGGCGCAGGAAAAACATCTGGGGGCGTAGATAATAATAAAAAAAGATCATCTTAAGTTCATCGACCGAATATTCCCTTAAGAACGCTAGCTTTAGGCTTCACCCAGTCTGAGGTACACATCCGGCTGACCCGGCAGTAACAATCGCAGAGGTGCTCCCTTTACCACCTAGCTGAACAATTGGGAACGTAGGGGTAAGCATAGGAGCCAGGCAACCCAGCTTGGCCAAAACTTAAGTCATATCGATGCATATCATGGCGAATAAAAGGTAAATGCGGAAGTGTGACACATGTGTTGGGCATGAAGCCCGTATAAATAGGCTTATGTTTAAAGAAGCCCCCAGGTTTAATGAGCACGGATAGCGCGTCATTTTATGAGCCTTTAAAGGCTATAAGAGAAAGAGAGAGGAGAAGGAGAGAACTGTAAGACAGAAAGTATGTAAAAATGGACAGAGGAAGGAGACGAACACAGAGTCCGGCGCTAGGCATAGAATCTTCATAGACGGGCTGCGTTCCATGGGTTCGGCTCGAGTCGGTTATTCGATGCATCTCGCAGGTGGTACGCTCCACCAGTCAGGACTTGGTCAATTATGAAGGGACCTTCCCACTTGGGCTTGAGTTTGTCCTTTTTCTTGTTCGGCAGGCGTAGAACTAATTCGCCAACGTTGTAATTTTTGGCCCGTACTTCTCTGGTTTGGTATCTTCGAGCCTGCTGTTGATAGAATGCGAACTTGCTTTTGCCACGTCTCGCTCTTCCTCCAAGGCGTCCAAACTGTCTTGCCGATCGAGCTCGGTTTCTCTTTCTTCGTACATGCGCACTCGAGGTGAGTCATGAATTATGTCGCAGGGAAAAACTACCTCTGCGCCGTACACCATGAAGAATGGTGTGTATCCGGTGGTACGATTCGGCGTGGTCCGTAGCCCCCAGAGTACGAATTCGAGCTCCTCTACCCAGTGTGTATTAGATTCCTTAAGGGACCGCACTAATCTAGGTTTGATGCCGCTCATGATAAGACCATTTGCACGTTCGACCTGGCCGTTGGTTTGTGGGTGATAGACGGAAGCATAATCGAGCTTGATGCCCATGTTTTTGCACCAGAGTTTTACCTCATCGGCCATAAAGTTCGTGCCGTTATCAGTGATGATGTTGTGGGGGACGCCGTAACGGTGTACAACCCCGGATATAAAGTCTATCACCGGTCCGGATTCGGCTGTCTTGACAGGCTTGGCCTCTATCCATTTGGTGAACTTATCCACCATGACCAGTAAGTATTTTTTCTTGTGGGTTCCACCTTTAAGGGGTCCAACCATGTCAAGCCCCCAGACCGCGAAGGGCCAAGTGATGGGGATAGTTTGGAGGGCGGTGGGTGGCATATGGCTTTGGTTTGCAAAAAGCTGGCAACCGACGCATCGTTGGACTAAGTCCTGGGCGTCTGCCCGGGCCGTCGACCAATAAAAGCTTGTACGGAAGGCCTTGCTTACAAGGGACCGAGCTGCAGTGTGATGTCCGCCGAGTCTGGCATGAATTTCAGCCAGGAGGTTCCGCCCTTCCTCTTCGGAGATGCACCTTTGAAGGACTCCAGTAGTGCTTTTCTTATAAAGCTCTCCCTCATGGACTTTATAGGCTTTAGATCACCGCACTATGCAGCGTGCCTCATTTTGGTCCTTAAGGAGTTCCTGCCTGGTAAGGTAGGCGAGGAATGGTTCTGTCCACGGGGCGATGACGACCATTATTACGTGGGCTGAAGGTGTTATTTCATTGGCAGAGCCTCCAATTGTGTCAGAGTGTTCGGTGTCGGGCAGTGCGGTTGGGTCCGGGCTGCTATTGCCAGGTTCCCCTTCCCACACTACGGACGGCTTGAACAGTCTTTCCAAGAAGATGTTGGGGGGGGGGACTACATCATGTTTTGCGCCGATGCGTGCCAGGACATCTGCCGCCTGATTATTTTCCCGGGCTATATGGTGAAATTCGAGCCCTTCGAACCGAGCTGACATTTTTAGGACGGTGTTGCGATAAGCTGCCATTTTTGGATCCTTGGCATCAAAGTCTCCATTTATTTGTGATATTGCGAGGTTCGAGTCCCCGCGCACCTCTAGGCGTTGAATGCCCATGGATACTGCCATCCGGAGACCATGTGAAAGGGCCTCATATTCGGCTGCATTGTTGGAGTCTGTGTACATTATCTGGAGTACATATTGAACTGTGTCTCCTGTGGGGGACGTCAAAACGACGCCAGCCCCTAGACCAGCCAACATTTTGGAGCCATCGAAGTGCATTACCCAGTTTGAACATGTACCGTACTCTTTAGGGAGTTCGGCCTCCGTCCATTCTACGACGAAGTCGGCCAAAACTTGTGACTTGATAGCTCGCCATGGCTTGTAAGTTATGTCAAACGGGAGGAGCTCAATGGCCCATTTTGCAATCCGTCCCGTCGCGTCGCGGTTGTTTATAATATCGTTAAGTGGCACTTCCGAGGCTACTATTATTGAACACTCTTGAAAGTAGTGTCGTAGCTTCCGGGATGCCATAAATACCGCGTACGCAATCTTTTGATAATGCGGGTACCGTGACTTGCACAGAGTAAGGATAGTGGACACATAATAGATCGGCTTTTGAAGGGGGAATTTGTGTCCGTCCGTTTCTCGTTCGACGATGAGCACTGCGCTTACGACCTGATGGGTTGCTGCAATGTATAATAGCATTGGTTCGCCAATGTTTGGCGCGGCCAGGACTGGGTTTGTTGCCAAGATGGCTTTTATTTCGTCGAGTCCAGCTGTGGCTGCATCCGTCCACTCAAAGTGTTCGGTGCGCCATGAGTACCTTGGTAAGACGAAAGCCGTCCACTATTGGACTGAGGACCAATGCGGCTGGTGCTCGGGCTGTTCGGAATTTAGGTTCGTCACTGGCGTTAAAAGTAATAGCCATGTCACTCCATGGGTTTATTGTTGCTACTTGGTAGACTTCGGCAAGGCCGCGGGGTGTTCTTTTTCGCATATTATTTGATGTGAAAGTCTCAAAGACTGTTAATACCGTACTGGTTTCTCTGGGGTGGCTTTCTGTGGCTTCTGGAATTAGAAGATCTTCGCCAATTTTTGCCACCTGCCAGAGTATCCAACATGCTCTAAGGCTGTGAGTTGGTGTGGCGCCCTCTGCACTATGAATTTTACAGGGTCCATCAAGCCATCCTTCCAGTACGGTTCCGTGCCCTGTAGAGGGCTTTTGCTTTTTGGTATTGAACCCGGGTGTCTGACGATGATGCACCCTTTTATTTCGGACCGGGTTTGTATTCAAGGCCGGATTGTCCCAAAATTTTGTTTCATTTTTCCAGGCGCTTTCCATCAGACAGTACTTTCATACTATGGACGCCAAGTCAGCAAAGCGTGTAATATCACGGCGACTTATGGCGTTGAGGATTCCCTTGTCCGTGCAATTATTGCAGAAGAATGAAATTGCGTCTTCCTCGCGGCAGTCCTTTATCCTGTTCATAACCAGGAGGAATCTGGCCCAGTAATGATGTACTGTTTCTGCGGGCTCTTGCCTAATTTGGGATAGATCGCTTATGTACGGGTGGGTGGGTGGAATCAAATCCGAAACCTCACCCAATCTCAGACCTAGGGGCCAAGGAGTTTCTGAACTCGGACGTTGGGATTCTTGGATGCGGCCTAATGAATCTAGTCCGTCGCCTGACTTTAAGTTCAGGTCTTGAGTGATATCCTCCCCTCCGCGGGTATCCGGCTTGGAGGGATCGGGAATCCGGACATAGCTAGTCCTTAAGATAGATGAAGGGTCGCCGCACTGTCCCTCTACCACGGCAACGTGATGGGTGACCTGGGGAGAGTTAATCTCTCTCAGATTGGGTTTAGGCCCAATCTGGTCGTAATCCATAGCGACTCCCAGGGCGGCGATGCGATCCAAAAGCTCGTTTAGGGAAGAGAGATCCATTGGATCTAGCTGCTCGGCGAATTCCGAGCTGACGTGTAGATTGCTTTCGATGACCCGAGAGGTCATCGTCGGCGCAGAAGCCGAACATGCGGTCATAAGGAAACCGCCTAGCCAGAGAGTTTGGCCAACAGCCAAAGCTCCCTTAGCAAAGGTGCCGTCTTTAAAGACAGGATGAGGCATCCTTCCTGATGGCGGCGGCACAGAGGAACTCTCAATGAAAGCACCAATGTCGGTGTCAAAACCGGCGGATCTCGGGTAGGGGGTCCCGAACTGTGCGTCTAGGTCGGATGGTAATAGGAGGCAGGGGACACGATGTTTTACCCAGGTTCGGGCCCTCTTGATGGAGGTAAAACCCTATGTTCTGCTAGATTAATATTGATGATATGGGTAGTAAAAGAGTAGATCTACCACGAGATCAGAGAGGCTAAACCCTAGAAGCTAGCCTATGGTATGATTGTTCTTTGTCCTACAGACTAAAACTCTCCAGTTTATATAGACACCGGAGAGGGCTAGGGTTACACAGAGTCGGTTACAATGGTAGGAGATCTACATATCCGTATTGCCAAGCTTGCCTTCCACGCCAAGGAAAGTCCCTTCCGGACACGGGACGAAGTCTTTAATCTTGTATCTTCATAGTCCAGGAGTCCGGCCGAAGGTATAGTCCGGCCATCCGGACACCCCCTAAACCAGGAGTCCCTCAATGACCATAAAAGATATTACTCATATAAATAGAACAACCATTATTCTCTGATTTAAATGATTAACCGTCTCGCATCAAACAAGATCCAGATATAATGTTCATGCTCAACACTGGCACCAAATAACAATTATTTAGGTCTAATACTAATCCCGAAGGTAGATGTAGAGGTAGCATGCCGACCGCGATCACATCGACTTTGGAACCGTTTCCCACGTGCATCGTCACCTCGTCCTTTGCCAGTGTTCGCTTAATCCGTAGTCCCTGTTTCGAGTTGCAAATATTAGCAACAGAACCAGTATCAAATACCCAGGTGCTACTGCGAGCTCTAGTAAGGTACACATCAATAACATGTATATCACATATACCTTTGTTCACCTTGCCATCATTCTTATCCGCCAAATACTTGGGGCAGTTCCGCTTCCAGTGACCAGTCTGCTTGCAATAGAAGCACTCAGTTTCAGGCTTAGGTCCAAACTTGGGTTTCTTCTCCTGAGCAGCAACGTGCTTGCTATTCTTCTTGAAGTTCCCCTTCTTCTTCCCTTTGCCCTTCTTGAAACTTGTGGTCTTACTGACCATCAACACTTGATGCTCCTTCTTGATTCCTACCTCCACTGCCTTTAGCATTGCAAAGAGCTCGAGAATTGTCTTATCCATCCCTTGCATATTATAGTTCATCACGAAGCTCTTGTAGCTTGGTGGAAGTGATTGGAGAATTCTGTCAATGACGCTATCATCTGGAAGATTAACTCCCAGTTGAATCAAGTGATTGCAGTACCCAGACATCTTGAGTATATGCTCATTGACAGAACTATTCTCCTCCATCTTGCAACTATAAAACTTATTGGAGACTTCATATCTCTCAATCCAGGCATTCTTTTGAAATATTAATTCCAACTCTTGGAACATCTCATATGCTCCATGATGTTCAAAACGTCATTGAAGTCCCGGTTCTAAGCCGTAAAGCATGGCACACCGAACTATCGAGTAGTCATCAACACGCGACTGCCAGACATTCACAATATCTGCAGTTGCTGGCGCAGGTGGTACACCCAGCGGTGCTTCCATGACGTAACTCTTCTGTGCAGCAATGAGGATAATCCTCAAGTTACGGACCCAGTCCGCGTAATTGCTACCATCATCTTTCAACTTTGCTTTCTCAAGGAACGCATTAAAATTCAACGGAACAATAGCACGGGCCATCTATCTATAATCAAACATAGACAAGCAAGATACTATCAGGTACTAAGTTCATGATAAGTTCAATTAATCATATTACTTAAGAACTCCCACTTAGAAAGACATCCCTCTAAGCTTCTAAATGATCACGTGATCCAAATCAACTAAACCATAACCAATCATCACATGAAATGGAGTAGTTTTCAATGGTGAACATCACTATGTTGATCATATCTACTATATGATTCACGCTCGACCTTTCAGTCTCAGTGTTCCGAGGCCATATCTACATATGCTAGGCTCGTCAAGTTTAACCTGAGTATTCTGCGAGTGCAAAACTGGCTTGCACCCATTGTAGATGGACATAGAGCTTATCACACCCGATCATCACGTGGTGTCTGGGCACGACGATCTTTGGCAACGGTGCATACTCAGGAGAACACTTTTTATCTTGAAATTTAGTGAGAGATCATCTTATAATGCTACCGTCAATCAAAGCAAGATAAGATGCATAAACGATAAACATCACATGCAATAATAAGTGATATGATATGTCCATCATCATCTTGTGCTTGTGATCTCCATCTCCAAAGCACCATCATAATCACCATCGTCACTGGCGCGACACCTTGATCTCCATCGTAGCATCGTTGTCGTATCGCCAATCTTATGCTTCCATGACTATCACTACCGCTTAGTGATAAAGTAAAGCATTACAGGGTGATTGCATTGCATACAATAAAGCGACAACCATATGGCTCCTGCCAGTTGCCGATAACTCGGTTACAAAACATGATCATCTCATACAATAAAATTTAGCATCATGTCTTGACCGTATCACATCACAACATGCCCTACAAATACAAGTTAGACGTCCTCTACTTTGTTGTTGCAAATTTTACGTGGCTGCTACGGGCTTAGCAAGAACCGTTCTTACCTACGCATCAAAACCACAATGATAGTTTTTCAAGTTGGTGCTGTTTTAACCTTCTCAAGGACCGGGCGTAGCCACACTCGGTTCAACTAAAGTTGGAGAAACTGACACCCGCCAGCCACCTGTGTGCAAAGCACGTTGGTAGAACCAGTCTCGCGTAAGCGTACGTGTAATGTCGGTCCGGGCCGCTTCATCCAACAATACCGCCAAACCAAAGTATGACATGCTGGTAAGCAGTATGACTTATATCGCCCACAACTCACTTGTGTTCTACTCGTGCATATGACATCTACGCATAAAACCAGGCTCGGATGCCACTATTGGGGAATGTAGTAATTTCAAAAAAAAATCCTACGCACACGCAAGATCATGGTGATGCATAACAACGAGAGGGGAGAGTGTTGTCCATGTACCCTCGTAGACCGAAAGCGGAAGTGTTAGCACAACGCGGTTGATGTAGTCGTACGTCTTCACGATCCGACCGATCAAGTACCGAACGTACGGCACCTCCGAGTTCAGCACACATTCAGCCCGATGACGTCCATCGAACTCCGATCCAGCCGAGTGCTGAGGGAGAGTTTCTTCAGCACGACGGCGTGGTGACGATGTTGATGATCTACCGACGCAGGGCTTCGCCTAAGCATCGCTACAGTAATATCGAGGTGGACTATGGTGGAGGGGGCACCGCACACGGCTAAAAGATCAAACGATCAATTATTGTGTCTATGGGTGCCCCCTACCCCCGTATATAAAGGAGCAAGGGGGGTGCAGCCGGCCAGGGAGGGGGCGCGCTAGGAGGAGTCCTACTCCCACCGGGAGTAGGACTCCCGCCCTTTCCTAGTTGGATTAGGACTTGGGAGGGGGAAAGAGTGGAGGAGAAGAAGGAAGGGGGGCGCCGCCCCCCTCTTCTTGTCCTATTCGGACTGGGGGGGGGGAGGGAGGGGCGCGCTGCCCAGCCCTAGCCGCCTCTGCTCTCTTCCACCTAGGCCCCCTAAAGCCCATTAAGTCCCTGGGGGGTCCGGTAACCTCCCGGTACTCCGGTAAAATCCCGATTTCACCCAAAACACTTCCAATATCCAAACATAGGCTTCCAATATATCAATCTTCATGTCTCGACTATTTAGAGACTCCTCGTCATGTCCATGATCACATCCGGGACTCCGAACAACCTTCGGTAGATCAAAACATATAAACTCATAATATAACTATCATCGAAACGTTAAGCGTGCGTACCCTATGGGTTCGAGAACTATGTAGACATGACCGAGACATGTCTCCGGTCAATAACCAACAGCGGAACCTGGATGCTCATATTGGCTCCCACATATTCTACGAAGATCTTTATCGGTCAAACCGCACAACAACATACGTTGTTCCCTTTGTCATCGGTATGTTACTTGCCCGAGATTCGATCGTCGGTATCTCAATACGTAGTTCAATCTCGTTACTGGCAAGTCTCTTTACTCGTTCCGTAATACATCATCCTGCAACTAACTCATTAGTTCCAATGCTTGCAAGGCTTAAGTGATGTGCATAACCGAGAGGGCCCAGAGATACCTCTCCAACAATAGGAGTGACAAATCATAATCTCGAAATACGCCAACCCAACAAGTACCTTTGGAGACACCTGTAGAGCACCTTTATAATCACCCAGTTACGTTGTGATGTGTGGTAGCACACAAAGTGTTCCTCCGGTAAACGGGAGTTGCATAATCTCATAGTCATAGGAACATGTATAAGTCATGAAGAAAGCAATAGCAGAATACTAAACGATCGGGTGCTAAGCTAACGGACTGGGTCATGTCAATCACATCATTCTCCTAATGATGTGATCCCGTTAATCAAATGACAACTCATGTCTATGGTTATGAAACATAACCATCTTCGATCAACGAGCTAGTCAAGTAGAGGCATACTAGTGACAATCTGTTTGTCTATGTATTCACACATGTATTATGTTTCCGGTTAATACAATTCTAGCATGAATAATAAACATTTATCATGATATAAGGAAATAAATAATAACTTTATTATTGCCTCTAGGGCATATTTCCTTCATTAACTTGGTTTTCTAGGCATTTTATGTGCATAATTCAAATTTGAACTACAAGCACATGCTCCAATGCACTAAAGTTGGTTGAAAAATCACATGTGTGTCCCTGGGTGAATTTCTAGGTCCCATGCAAGAGATGGGAATGAAATTCAAACACCAGGGCACTGTTGATTGCCGGCAAAACATTGAGATGCCTGATTTTTAAATTCTAGTAAATCCAAACGTCGTCTGAAATTCATGAAACTTGGCATGCTATCATGGAGCGACATCAACATGCCATGGTAAAAAAATTGTCCCATTTGGGGCAGGTTCGGGTATAAGCTTCTCACAAACCAGAGCTTCTCACAAAAGCATAATGGTTTCGATAGGGAACGTCCTACCTTTGGGGGCGAAACGATATCCATTGCCTTTTATTGCTTTCAAATTTTTTCTCGTGTCAACATAGAACAACAGGAGTGTTGTGTCAATTTTTGTGATTTTTCGGTGTTCGTTTGGACATTTTTACGCATTAACTGAGTTTTCAATGCATTTATGTGCATAATTCAAATTTGAACTACATGCACATGCTCTAGTGCATATAAATTGGTTGAAAAATCAAATTTGTGTCCTTGGGTGCATGCTTAGGTTCCATGCAAGAAATGGGAATGAATTTCAAACACCAGGGCACCGATGAGTGCCGACAAAACATTGAGATGCCTGGTTTTTAAATTCCAGTACATCCAAAACTTGTCCGAAATTCATGAAACTTGGCATTCTATCATGGAGCGGCGTCAACATGCCGTGGTAAAAAATTTGTCCCATTTGGGGCAGGTTCGGGTATAAGCTTCTCACAAACCAGAGCTTCTCACAAAAGCATAATGGTTTTGATAGGGAACGTCCTACCTTTGGGGACGAAACGATATTCATTGCCTTTTATTGCTTTCAAATTTTTTTTCGTGTCAACATAGAACAACATGAGTGCTGTGTCAATTTTTGTGATTTTTCGGTGTTCGTTTGGACATTTTTACGCATTAACTGAGTTTTCAATGCATTTATGTGCATAATTCAAATGTGAACTACATGCACATGCTCTAGTGCATATAAATTGGTTGAAAAATCAAATCTGTGTCCTTGGGTGCATGCTTAGGTCCCATGCAAGAAATGGGAATGAATTTCAAACACCAGGGCACCGATGAGTGCCGACAAAACATTGAGATGCCTGGTTTTTAAATTCCAGTATATCCAAAACTCGTCCAAAATTCATGAAACTTGGCATTCTATCATGGAGCAGCGTCAACATGCCGTGGTAAAAATTTTGTCCCATTTGGGGCAGGTTTGGGTATATGGTTCTCACAAACCAGAACTTCTCACAACAAGCCTAACGGTTTTGGTACGGAAAGTACGTCCCACCTTTGGGGACGAAACGATATCCATTGCCTCTTATTACTTTCAAAAAATTTCTGTTGTCAACATAGAACAACATGAGTGTTGTGTCAATTTTTGGGATTTTTTCGGGGTTCATTTGGACATTTTTATGCATTAACTGAGTTTTCAATGCATTTATGTGCATAATTCAAATTTGAACTACGTACGTGCACATGCTCCATTGCATATAAATTGGTTCAAAAATCAAATCTGTGTCCTTGGGTGCATGCTTAGGTCCCATGCAAGAAATGGGAATGTATTTTTCGGGGTTCGTTTGGCCTTTTTTGTACATTAACTGGGTTTTCTAGGCATTTTATGTGCATAATTAAAATTTGAACTACAAGCACATGCTCCAATGCACCAAAGTTGGTTGAAAAACCACATGTGTGTCCTTGGGTGCATGCTTAGGTCCCATGCAAGAGACGGGAATGAATTTCAAATACCAGGGCATTGTTGATTGCCGGCGAAACGTTGAGATACTTGGTTCTTAAATTCTAGTAAATCCAAAACTCATCTGAAATTCATGAAACTTGGCATGCTATCATGGAGCGGCATCAACAAGCTATGGTGAAAATTTTGTCCCATTTGGGGCAGGTTTGGGTATAAGCTTCTCACAAACCAGAGCTTCTCACAACAAGCATGATGGTTTCGATAGGGAACGTACCACCTTTGGGGACTGGACGATATCCGTTGCCTCTAATTGCTTTCAAAAAAAATTCTAGTGTCAACATAGAACAACAGGAGTGTTGTGTTTAATCTTGGAATTTTTCGGGGTTCGTTTGGCCTTTTTATACATTAACTGGGTTTTCTAGGCATTTTATGTGCATAATTCAAATTTGAACTACAAGCACATGCTCCAATGCACCAAAGTTGTTTGAAAAATCACATGTGTGTCCTTGGGTGCATGCTTAGGTCCCATGCAAGAGACATGAATGAATTCCAAACACCAAAGCACTGTTGATTGCTGGCAAAATGTTGTCATGAAACTTGGCATGCTATCATGGAGCGGCATCAACATGCCGTGGTGAAATTTTTTCCCATTTGGGGAAGGTTTGGGTATAAGTTTCTCACAAACCAGAGCTTCTCACAAGAAGCATGATGGTTTCGATAGGGAACGTACCACCTTTGGGGACGGGACGATATTCGTTGCCGCTAATTGCTTTCAAAAAAATTTCTAGTGTCTACATAGAACAACAGGAGTGTTCTATTTAATCTTGGAATTTTTCGGGGTTCGTTCGGCCTTTTTTATACATTAACTGGGTTTTCTAGGCATTTTATGTGCATAATTCAAATTTGAACTACAAGCACATGCTCCAATGCACAAAAGTTGGTTCAAAAAATCACATGTGTCCTTGGGTGAATTTCTATGTCCCATGCAAGAGATGGGAATGAAATTCAAACACCAGGGCACTGTTGATTGCCGGCAAACCGTTGAGATGCCTGGTTTTTAAGTTCTAGTAAATCCAAAACTCATCTGAAATTCATGAAACTTGGCATGCTATCATGGAGCGGCATCAACATGCCGTGGTAAAAAAATTGTCCCATTTGGGGAAGGTTCAAGTATAAGTTTCTCACAAACCATAACTTCTCACAACAAGCATGATGGTTTCAATAGGGAACGTCCCACCTTTGGGGACGAAACGATATCCATTGCCTCTTATTGCTTTCAAAAATTTTCTAGTGTCAACATAGAACAACAGGAGTGTTGTGTCAATTTTTGCAATTTTTCGAGGTATGTTTGGACATTTTTATGCATTAATTCGGTTTTCTAGGCATTTTATGTGCATAATTCAAATTTGAACTAACAGCACATGCTCCAATGCACTCAAGTTGGTTGAAAAATCTAATCTGTGTCCTTGGGTGCATGCTTAGGTCCCATGCAAGAAATGGGAATGAATTTCAAATACCAGGGCACCGTTGATTGCCGCAAAATATTGAGATGCCTGGTTTTTAAATTCTAGTAAATCCAAAACTCATCTGAAATTCATGAAACTTGGCATGCTATCATGGAGCGGCATCAACATGCCGCGGTAAATTTTTTGCCGCATTTGGGGCAGGTTCTGTTATATGCTTCTCACAAACTAGAGCTTCTCACAACAAGCATGACGGTTTCGGTATGGAACATACGTCCCACCTTTGGGGACAAAATGATATCCATTGCCTCTTATTGCTTTCAAAAAATTTCTCGTGTCAACATTGAACAACAGGAGTGTTGTGAAAATTTTTGGGATTTTTCGGGGGTTGTTTGGACATTTTTATGCATTAACTGGGTTTTCAATGCATCTATGTGCATAATTCAAATTTGAACTACGTACATGCACATGCTCAAATGCATATAAATTGGTTGAAAAATCAAATCTGTGTCCTTGGGTGCATGCTTAGGTCCCATGCGAGAAATGAGAACGAATTTTTCGGGGTTCGTTTGGCCTTTTTATACATTAACTGGGTTTTCTAGGCATTTTATGTGCATAATTGAAATTTGAACTACATGCACATGCTCCAATGCACCAAAGTTGATTGAAAAACCACATGTGTTTCCTTGGGTGCATGCTTAGGTTCCATGCAAGAGACGGGAATGAATTTCAAACACCAGGGCACTATTGACTGCCGACAAAACGTTGAGATACCTGGTTTTTAAATTCTAGTAAATCCAAAACTCGTCTGAAATTCATGAAACTTGGCATGCTATCATGGAGCGTCATCAACACGCCGTGGTGAAAATTTTGTCCCATTTGGGGCAGGTTTGGGTATAAGCTTCTCACAAACCGGAGCTTCTCACAACAAGCATGATGGTTTTGATAGGGAACGTACCACCTTTTGGGACGGTACGATATCTGTTGCCTCTTTTTGCTTTCAAAATTTTTCTAGTGTCAACATAGAACAACATGAGTGTTGTGTTTAATCTTGGAATTTTTCGGGGTTCGTTTGGCCTTTTTTATACATTAACAGGGTTTTCTAGGCATTTTATGTGCATAATTCAAATTTGAACTAGAAGCACATGCTGCAATGCACTAAAGTTGGTTGAAAAATCACATGTGTGTCCTTGGGTGAATTTCTAGGTCCCATGCAAGAGATGGGAATGAAATTCAAACACCAGGGCACTTTTGATTGCCGGCAAAACTTTGAGATGCCTGGTTTTTAAATTCTAGTAAATCCAAAACTCATCTGAAATTCATGAAACTTGGCATGCTATCATGGAGCGACATCAACATGCTGTGGTAAAAAATTTGTCCCATTTGGGGAAGGTTTGGGTATAAGATTCTCACAAACTAGAGTTTCTCACAACAAGCATGATGGTTTCGATAGGGAACGTCCAACCTTTGGGGACGAAACAATATCCGTTGCCTCTTATTTCTTTCAATTTTTTTCTAGGGTCAACATAGAACAATAGGAGTGTTGTGTCAATTTTTGTGATTTTTTAGGGTTCGTTTGGACATTTTTATGCATTAACTTGGTTTTCTAGGCATTTTATGAGCATAATTCAAATTTGAACTACAAGCGCATGCTCCAATGCACTAAAGTTGGTTGAAAATCTAATCTAAGTCCTTGGGTGAATTTCTAGGTCCCATGAAAGAGATGGGAATGAAAGTCAAACACCAGGGCACTGTTGATTGCCGGCAAAACATTGAGATGCCTTGTTTTTAAATATTAGTAAATCCAAAACTCGTCTGAAATTCATGAAACTTGGCATGCTATCATGGAGCGGTATCAACATGTCGTGGTAAATTTTTTGTCCCATTTGGGGAAGGTTCGGCTATAAGCTTCTCACAACAAGAATGATGGTTTCGATAGGGAACGTCTCACCTTTGGGGACGAAATGATATCCATTGCCTCCTATTGCTTTCAAAAAATTTCTAGTGTCAACATAGAGCAGCAGGAGTGTTGTGTCAACTTTTGTGATTTTTTGGGGTTCATTTGGTAATTTTTATGCATTAACTGGGTTTTCTAGGCATTTTATGTGCATAATTCAAATTTGAACTACAAGCACATGCTGCAATGCACTAAAGTTGGTTGAAAAATCTAATCTGTGTCCTTGGGTGAATTTCTAGGTCCCATGCAAGAGATGGGAATGAAATTCAAGCACCAGGGCACTGTTGATTTCCGGCAAAATGTTGAGATGCCTGGTTTTTAAATTCTTGTAATCAAAAACTCGTCTGAAATTCATGAAACTTGGCATGCTATCATGGAGCGGCATCAACATGTCGTGGTAAAAAATTTGTCCCATTTGGGGCAGGTTCGGGTATATGCTTCTCACAAACCAGAGCTTCTCACAACAAGCATGATGGTTTCGGTAGGGAACGTCCCACCTTTGGGGACGAAACGATATCCATTGCCTCTTATTTGTTTCAATTTTTTTCTTGTTTCAACATAGAACAGCAGGAGTGTTGTGTAAATTTTTGGGATTTTTCGGGGTTGGTTTGGACATTTTTATGCATTAACTGAGTTTTCAATGCATTTATGTGCATAATTCAAATTTGAACTACATGCACATGCTCCAGTGCATATAGATTGGTTGAAAAATCAAATCTGTGTCCTTGGGTGCATGCTTAGGTCCCATGTAAGAAATGGAAATGAATTTCAAACACCAGGGCACCGTTGATTGCCGACAAAACATTGAGATGCGTGGTTTTTAAATTCTAGTAAATCCAAAACTCATCTGAAATTCATGAAACTTGGCATGCTATCATGGAATGACACCCAACATGCTGTGGCATTTTTCATGTCCATTTTGAGAGATGGCACACTCGAATAATGACAACCAACAAATGCATTTAAAAAAAAAAGCTGCCGCTTTAATATCTCAAACGTTTGTATAATTCAAACTGTGTGCGTTCTGTTAACCATTCATGTGACACCACATGTCTTGGTTTCAATGGCTGTAGGAGGTGTCGTGCGAACAGCTGCTTGACCCTGACTGGACGGGAGGCGTGCGAGCGTAGTCCGGTGCGCAGGCTGACCGAGAGGCGTGCAAGCTGTCCTCCAATGCGTAGGCTCATTGGGAAGCGTGCGAGTTGTACGCTGCACAGGCTCACTGGGAAGCAAGCCCTTTGACTTCCATGGCCGCCCTCCTTCCTCCCCATTAATGGTGCCCAAGCCACTGTTTAGTACGGGTGGCCTTACTATTCGCCTCCCATTCCCCTCCCCCCGCAGACCTCTACCAACGCCATGGCGCAAAATGATCATTTGCCACTAGTCTTCAAGTTTGGTGAAGTTGACTCTGAGCCAGAGGAGATAGAAAATAAGGAGGAATGGGGCCTCATGGACATGGCCCAGAATGAGCTGGCCGCGGCGGTTGCTGCCCCCGCTCCCATCCCCGCGCCCGCGCCAGCGACCATCTCCGTAGCATTGACAGGCTGGTCGCCGAGCACTATCGCAGAGCTGGATGCCGCGGGCGTCAGCGAGGTCTCCGCGCACCCGTGCGAGCTCGTGTACATGCCAGCGCCAGTGCCTGTGCCCGTGCACCCCCCTCCACCCGCCGTGGTGCCGGCCCCCGTGCATTTGGCTGCACCCGCCGCGCCCATGCCCGTGCCCATGCGCCCCCCCTCAGCGGCATGGGACGATGTCGTCGACCGTAACCTCTCAGCGGCGCCAGTTGCCGTCCTCCCGCGCCCCGCCCGTCGATCGCGCGACGACATGATGTTTGATTTAGAAGTGAAGAACATTGTGTGCTGCCTTGGAGACTTCAACAACGGCGTCCTGGAGGACGACAACGACGGCGCGACACGGCGCCGCAGGAAACAGTTTTTTTGGGGTTTAATACTGTATCTCAAATTCTCGATCATATGAATATAAATTTGCAGTGTGACTGAATGAAAGATATGGTTTGAACGAACTTGCGTTTTTCTCTCTTAATGCACAAACTTATCAAACGATTTTATTTTGAAAAAAACGTCAATGTTTTTTAAATATAAAACACTCATCACAAACGTTTTAGTTAGAACACCCGTATGCAAACCGACAGCTTCCCCAGGAAGTCAAGGGAAAATGTGCCGAGCAGGATTTTTGCATCCCTTCAACGCAAACAATTGTTTTGCATGACCCGTGTGCAACCATGTACAAACAATTGGGTAAGATTTGCATATCTATCATTTTGGGTATGTTGCCATTTGTCAAACTGGAAAGATTGACATTTGTTTATCTAGTAACATTGCTATTTGTCAACCTTGTAACACTGCGATTTGTCAAAATATGCAGCTAAAAATCACTAACACTATCTAATTTTTGCAACTAAAATCACTAGCACTGTTCATATGGACACCACTAGCAGGCGTGAGTTGATGGACGCATATGCAAATGTACCATTGATTACATACAATAAGTCATCAACCCACAATGACAACGAGGATACACGTTGGATTATAGATCATTTCCAACAAAACATTCTAGTAAAGTTTTTCTCACACAAAAAATAACAAAGCGATGAAATGAACTTCAGCTCAACAACTCGTCGGCGTTGGAAACACTTGCTTTGAACCAGAAATGATTCTCTTGGAAGGGCCAGCTACTGTAAATCTCGAGACCAACGCAGGACTGCTCATCCAGGCTGAAGTGGCCTATGTTAGGACCCATATTGGGACGTTAGCGAAGAATAGCAATGTCCGAGCTATAGATACAGTTGCTTCTCATAAATGCTAGTAACATTGTGTCAACAACAGCTGGATCGCCTTCCACCATCATTGGATAGTTTTGTCCAAGGAAGAGCGAGTTTCCTCCAAGATTTTCAATACTGAACCGGGGAAAAGGTGTTGGCGCTAGTACACTAGTATCCATCCTGAATACCCTGCAATGGATGTTGGAATAGATCCGAAGAGTGTGACCATGCGAGACAACACCTGCGTCCTTAGTAACATCCGCAGTGCCCTGTATACAGACAAGAAGAGGTGATCCATCGAAATAAGTTGCCAGGCACCACTGAGTATATGGGTCCTGCTCGTCCTCATGCTCGTGATCATCAGCATCATCATCTCCCCCTTCGTTATAAAAATTTTCAAGTATAGGTGGTGGAATGTTCGCAGGACCTTGGAAACACAAGAAGGTTAATTAGTAAAGGGAAACTAGCTAACCCACATGCATGTGGATGAAACAATTATAATTATGGTGGAAGACAAACGTATCTAAAGCATCAGGATTTCATGCAAAAACAGTGCCACGAGTGGTGGCAGCAAACACAAGACCCTCGTATTGAATTGCATCACAGTACTCATCCGTGTACAAAAATTGATTTTTGGGCAATATCCATCGAGGTGTGGAAGTAAGGACGGCAACAAGCTTGTCGAAGATAGCAACAACTTCATAGTTCGTGTAATCCCAAGAGCGGTTAGGAACTCGACAAATTGCTATCTTCTGTAGACGACGGTCACCAAGATCGTATTTGAACTCACGTAGAGTACGGGTGTACTCAACCTCTAAGCAGTCGTCTGAGATTTTTGGAAGTGGAACCCGGTGACGAGCGTACACATTCACAAGTTCCCACTCGCAGTTGTACCCAATATAAACAACCCAATCTCCATTTGCACCTGCCCAAGCCTTGCCCTCAAGCGATGGCATATTAACATCATATGTATCATTATAAAGCGGTATCAACTTGCACAAGGCGAGGATTCCCTCGTCCCCGCGCCAGTCAGCTGGGTCACGGCAAATAAGATAGGGGAGATCAAACCGCTCCTGGACCCTTGGGTTCCTTGTATTGATGTTATTAGATGTGTCGAGAATGGTCTTGAACGAACCTGCCATGCTAGCCGAGGTGATGACATTGCACCGATCAATGAGTTCCTCCACCACGTCATCTTTCAGATAGGGGCAAGAATAACGGGGTCGTTTCCCGCCTGTTCCCTCCATGGAGAAGATGATCGAACAATGGTAGAAGGAAGGGTGAAGGCAAATGGGGGGAGGAAGAGCATGCGACAGTAGTTCCAAATCGAGAGGGAAAGGTGAAGATGCGATGGACGGTTGCCACGATACACGAAGAGGCGCCTGGGAGCGAACGACTGCCACAGAGGTCACAGACCGATATGTCTCCAACGTATCTATAATTTCTGATTGCTCCATGCTATATTATCTTCTATTTCGGACATTATTGGGCTTCATTGTCCACTTTTATATTATTTTGGGACTAACCTACTAACCGGAGGCCCAGCCCAGAATTGTTGTTTTTTGTGCCTATTTTAGGGTTTCGAAGAAAAGGAATATCAAACGAGTCCAAACGGAATGAAACATACGGGAACATGATTTTTGGAACGAACAAGATCTAGGAGACTTGGACCCTACGTCAAGCAACCAACAGGGAGGCCACAAGGTAGGGGGGCGCGCCTACCCCCCGGCGCGCCCTCCACCCTCGTGGGCCCCCTGTTGCTCCACCGACGTACTTCTTCCTCCTATGTATACCTACGTACCCCCAAACGATCAGATACGGAGCCAAAACCCTAATTCCATCACCGTAACTTTCTGTATCCATGAGATCCCATCTTGGGGCCTGTTCCGGAGCTCCGCCGGAGGGGGCATCGATCACGGAGGGCTTCTACATCAACACCATAGCCTCTCCGATGAAGTGTGAGTAGTTTACCTCAGACCTTCGGGTCCATAGTTATTAGATAGATGGCTTCTTCTCTCTTTTTGGATCTCAATACAAAGTTCCCCCCTCTCTTGTGGAGATCTATTCGATGTAATCTTCTTTTTGCGGTGTGTTTGTTGAGACCGATGAATTGTGGGTTTATGATCAAGTTTATCTATGAACAATATTTGAATCTTCTCTGAATTCTTTTATGTATGATTGGTTATCTTTGCAAGTCTCTTCGAATTATCAGTTTGGTTTGGCCTACTAGATTGATCTTTCTTGCAATGTGAGAAGTTCTTAGCTTTGGGTTCAATCCTGTGGTGTCCTTTCCCAGTGATAGTAGGGGCAGCAAGGCACGTATTGTATTGTTGCCATCGAGGATAACATGATGGGGTTTTCATCATATTGCATGAGTTTATCCATCTACATCATGTCATCTTGCTTAAGGTGTTACTCTGTTCTTATGAACTTAATACTCTAGATGCATGCTGGATAGCAGTCGATGTGTGGAGTAATAGTAGTAGATGCAGGCAGGAGTCGGTCTACTTGTCTAGGATGTGATGCATATATACATGATCATACCTAGATATTCTCATAACTATGCTCAATTCTGTCAACTGCTCAACAGTAATTTGTTCACCCATCGTAAAATACTTATGCTCTTGAGAGAAGCCACTAGTGAAATCTATGGCCCCCGGGTCTATCTACATCATATTAATCTTCCAATACTTAGTTATTTTCATTGCCTTTTATTTTAGTTTGCATCTTTATCATAAAAATACCAAAAATATTATCTAATCATATCTATCAGATCTCACTCTCGTAAGTGACCGTGTAAGGATTGACATCCCCTTATCGCGTTGCTTGCGAGGATTTATTTGTTTTGTGCAGGTGCGAGGGACTAGCGCGTAGCCTCCTACTGGATTGATACCTTGCTTCTCACAAACTGAGGGAAATACTTACGCTACTTTGTTGCATCACCCTTTCCTCTTCAAGGAAAAACCAACGCAGTGCTCAAGAGGTAGCAAGAAGGATTTCTGGCGCCGTTGCCGGGGAGGTCTACGCAAAAGTCAACATACCAAGTACCCATCACAAACCCTTATCCCCTGCATTATATTATTTGGCATTTGCCCCTCGTTTTCCTCTCCCCCACTTCACCCTTGCCATTTTATTTGCCCTCTCTCTCTATCCTCCCTCTCTTTCCCTATTTGCCTCTTTTTGCCTGTTCCTCGTTTGCTTGTGTGTTGGATTGCTTGCTTATCACGATGGCTCAAGATAACACTAAATTGTGTGCTTACCAATACCAACAACAATGATTTTATTAGCACTCAGATTGCTCCTCTTACCGATGCTGAATCTTGTGAAATTAATGTTGCCTTGCTGAATCTTGTCATGAAAGATCCGTTTTCCGGCCTTCCTAGTGAAGATGCCGCTACCCATCTAAATAGCTTTGTTGATTTGTGTGATATGCAAAAGAAGAAAGATGTGGACAATGATATTGTTAAATTGAAGCTATTTCCTTTTTCGCTTAGAGATCATGCTAAAGCTTGGTTTTCGTCTTTGCCTAAAAATAGTATTGATTCGTGGAATAAGTGCAAAGATGCTTTTATCTCTAAGTATTTTCCTCCTGCTAAGATCATCTCTCTTAGAAACGATATTATGAATGTTAAGCAACTTGATCATGAACATGTTCCACAAGCTTTGGAGAGGATGAAATTAATGATACGTAATTGCCCAACACATGGTTTGAATTTATGGATGATTATACAAAAATTTTATGTTGGATTGAATTTTGCTTCTAGAAATCTTTTAGATTCGGCCACGGGAGGCACTTTTATGGAAATCACTTTAGGAGAAGCTACTAAACTCCTAGATAATATTATGGTTAATTATTCTCAATGGCACACTGAAAGATCTACTAATAAGAAAGTGCATGCGATAGAAGAAATTAATGTTTTGAGTGGAAAGATGGATGAACTTATGAAATTATTTGCTAATAAAAGTGTTTCTTCTTATCCTAATGATATGCCTTTGTCTACTTTGATTGAGAATAATAATCAATCTATGGATGTGAATTTTGTTGGCAGGAACAATTTTGGTAACAACGCGTATAGAGGAAACTTTAATCCTAGGCCTTATCCTAGCAATTCCTCTAATAATTATGGTAATTCATACAACAATTCTTATGGAAATCATAATAAGAAGCCCTCTGATTTTGAATCTAATATTAAATAATTTATTACATCGCAAAAGAATTTCAATGCTTTGATTGAAGAAAAATTGCTTTAGATTGATGAGTTGGCTAGGAACGTTGATAGAATTTCTCTTGGTAGTGATTCTTTGAAACTTAGATCTATTCCACCTAAGCATGATATCAATGAGTCTCTCAAAGCCATGAGAATTTCCATTGATGAGTGCAAAGAAAGAACCGCTAGGATGCGTGCTAAGAAAGATTCCTTTATAAGAGTGTGTTCTTCTAGTTTCCATGATAATAAAGATGAAGATCTAAAAGTTATTGATGTGTCCCCTATTAAATCTTTGTTTTTCAATATGAATCTTGATAATGATGGGACTGAATATGATCCACCTTTACCTAGAAGGCGTTCCAAAAATTCGGAGTTTTTAGATCTTGATGCTAAATTTGATAAAAGTGGGATTGAAGAGATCAAAACTCTAGATGTTAATGAACCTACTATTTTGGATTTCAAGGAATTTTATTATGATAATTGCTCTTTGATAGATTGTATTTCCTTGTTTCAATCCGTGCTAAATTCTCCTCATGCTTATAGTCAAAATAAAGCTTTTACCAAACATATCGTTGATGCTTTGATGCAATCTTATGAAGAAAAACTTGAGTTGGAAGTTTCTATCCCTAGAAAACTTTATGATGAGTGGGAACCTACTATTAAAATTAAAATTAAAGATCATGAATGCTATGCTTTGTGTGATTTGGGTGCTAGTGTTTCCACGATTCCAAAGACTTTGTGTAATTTGTTAGGTTTCTGTGATTTTGATGATTCCTCTTTAAACTTGCACCTTGCGGATTCCACTATTAAGAAAACTATGGGAAGAATTAATGATGTTCTTATTGTTGCAAATAGGAACTATGTGCCCGTAGATTTTATTGTTCTTGACATAGATTGCAATCCTTCATGTCCTTTTATTCTTGGTAGACCTTTCCTTAGAACGATTGGTGCAATTATTGATATGAAGGAAGGAAATATTAGATTCCAATTTCCGTTAAGGAAAGGCATGGAACACTTTCCTAGAATGAAAATTAAATTAGCTTATGAATCTATTATGAGAGCCACTTATGGATTACCTACCAAAGATGGCAATACCTAGATCTATCCTTACTTTTTATGCCTAGCTAGGGGCGTTAAACGATAGCGCTTGTTGGCAGGTAACCCAATTTTGTTTTTATTCCTTGCTTTTTGCTCCTATTTAGTAATAAATAATTTATCTATCCTCTGTTTTGGTTGTGTTTTTTTGTGTTTAATTAGTGTTTGTGCCAAGTAGAACTGTTGGGAAGACTTGGTGAAAGTCTTGTTAATCTTGCTGTGCAAAACAGAAACTTTAGAATTTTATTTTAGAATTCCTCACGTCCAGCAATTTATTTTAGAATTTTTGGGGTTCCAGATCTTGCGCTAGCTACAGATTACTACAGACTATTCTGTTTTTGACAGATTCTGTTTTTCGTGTGTTGTTTGCTTATTTTGATGAAACTATGGCTAGTAAAATAGTTTATAAACCATAGATAAGTTGGAATACAGTAGGTTTAACACCAATATAAATAAATAAATAATGAGTTCATTACAGTACCTTGAAGTGGTCTTTTGTTTTCTTTCGCTAACGGAGCTCACGCGATTTTCTATTTTAAGTTTTGTGTTGTGAAGTTTTCAAGTTTTGGGTAAGGATTTGATGGATTATGGAACAAGTAGTGGCAAGAGCCTAAGCTTGGGGATGCCCATGGCACTCCCAAGATAATCTAAGGACACCAAAAAGCCAAAGCTTGGGGATGCCTCGGAAGGCATCCCCTCTTTAGTCTACTTCCATCGGTAACTTTACTTGGAGCTATATTTTTATTCACCACATGATATGTGTTTTTCTTGGAGTGTCTTGTATGATTTGAGTCTTTGCCTTTTAGTTTACCACAATCATCTTTGCTGTACACACCTTTTGAGAGAGATACACATGATTCGGAAATTATTAGAATACTCTATGTGCTTCACTTATATCTTTTGAGTTATATAGTTTTGCTCTAGTACTTCAGTTATATCTTTAGAGCACGGTGGTGGATTTGTTTTATAGAAACTATTGATCTATCATGCTTCACTTAGATTATTTTGAGAGTCTTAAATAGCATGGTAATTTGCTTAAATAATCCTAATATGCTAGGTATTCAAGATTATACAAAACTTTCTTATGAGTGTTTTGAATACTAAGAGAAGTTTGATGCTTGATGATTGTTTTGAGATATGGAGGTAGTAATATTAAAGTTGTGCTAGTTGAGTAGCTGTGAAATTGAGAAATACTTGTGTTGAAGTTTGCAAGTCCCGTAGCATGCACGTATGGAAAACGTTATGTAACAAATTTGAAACATGGGGTGTTCTTTGATTGTCTTCCTTATGAGTGGCGGTCGGGGACGAGCGATGGTCTTTTCCTACCAATCTATCCCCCTAGGAGCATGCGCGTAGTGCTCGGTTTTTGATAACTTGTAGACTTTTGCAATAAGTATGTGAGTTCTTCATGACTAATGTTGAGTCCATGGATTATACACACTCTCACCCTTCCATCATTGCTAGCCTCTTCGGTACCGTGCATTGCCCTTTCTCACATTGAGAGTTGGTGCAAACTTCGCCGGTGCATCCAAACCCCATGATATGATACGCTCTTTCACACATAAACCTCCTTATATCTTCCTCAAAACAGCCACCATATCTACCAATTATGGCATTTCCATAGCCATTCCGAGATATATTGCCATGCAACTTTCCACCATCCTGTTTATCATGACACATTCATCATTGCCATATTGCTTTGCATGATCATGTAGTTGACATCGTATTTGTGGCAAAGCCACCGTTCATAATTCTTTCATACATGTCTCACTTGATTGATTGCATATCCCGGTACACTGCCAAAGGCATTCATATAGAGTCACACCTTGTTCTAGTATCGAGTTGTAATCATTGAGTTGTAAATAAATAGAAGTGTGATGATCATCATTTAATAGAGCTTTGTCCCAATATAAAAAAAGGCCAAATAAAAAAAGGAAGGCCCAAAAAAATGAAAAGGGACAATGCTACTATCTTTTTTTCCACACTTGTGCTTCAAAGTAGCACCATGATCTTCATGATAGAGAGTCTCTTGTTTTGTTACTTTCATATACTAGTGGGAATTTTTCATTATAGAACTTGGCTTGTATATTCCAACAATGGGCCTCCTCAAGTGCCCTAGGTCTTCGTGAGCAAGCAAGTTGGATGCACACCCACTATTTTATTTTGTTGAGCTTTCATACATTTATAGCTCTAGTGCATTCGTTGCATGGCAATCCCTACTCCTTGCATTAACATCAATCAATGGGCATCTCCATAGTCCATTGATTAGCCTCATTGATGTGAGACTTTCTCCTTTTTTGTCTTCTCCACATAACCCCCATCATTATACTCTATTCCACCCATAATGCTATATCCATGGCTCACGCTCATGTATTGCGTGAAGGTTTATAAAGTTTGAGATTACTAAAGTATGAAACAATTGCTTGGCTTGTCATCGGGGTTGTGCATGATGAGGGCATTCTTGTGTGACGAAAATGGAGCATGACTAAACTATATGATTTTGTAGGGATGAACTTTCTTTGGCCATGTTATTTTGAGAAGACATAATTGCTTAGTTAGTATGCTTGAAGTATTATTATTTCTATGTCAACATTAAACTTTTGTCTTGAATCTTTCAGATCTTAATATTCATGCCATAATTAAGAAGAATTACATTGAAATTATGCCAAGTAGCATTCCACATCAAAAATTCTGTTTTTATCATTTACCTACTCGAGGACGAGCAGGAATTAAGCTTGGGGATCACTACTAGGGAAAACATTATACACATCATCTTAGCAGCTACGCGGTTTAAAAACAGGCGCTACTGCTAACTAGCAGTAGCGAGCTTAAAGGAACTGCGCTACTAATAACTAGATAGCAATAGCGCTCTAGGTGAAACAAGCGCTACTACTATAATTGCCACGGATTTGCCCCCAGTCTAGATATAGTAGTAGCACCCTTCCCTGGACGCGCTGCTGCTAAAGTACTTAGTAGCAGCGTGTTTCTGCAAAACTCGCTGCTGCTAAGTGTTGCACCTAATTAAGTTTAGTCCCATACTGCTAAGCGAACAAGGTGTTTACCACCTTAAATATGTTGACTATTTAGATTCTACACAAAAAGATCAATGATGGCCAACGTATATTTTGATGCGTGCTTGGACTTAGCAGTAGCATTTTTCTTGAAAAAGCGCTATAGCTACTTTAGCTATAGCGCGTTTCCTGAAGTGCACCACTGCTAGTTCGACTTAACCACCCGCCCGCTCAAAATTTCGCTAAGTCCTCCTTCCCCCCATTGTTCCCCTACTCCTCTGTCACTGCCGCCCGAGCCCGAGCCTTCCCTCACCGCCGCCGCCTGAGGCCGCCGTCAACCTCACCGCCACCGCTCTCGACCTCACCGTCGCCGCTGCCTCCCCCACCCCCTCCGCTCTCGACCTCACCGCCGCTCTCGACCTCACCATCGTCGCCGCCTCCCCCAACCCCGCCGCCGCCTCCCGATCCCAAGCCCGCCCTCGCTGCCCCTACCTCTCCGTCGCCGAGCACCGCCCCGCCACCGTCTCTCCCCTCTCTATAAGCCCCCCACCCCTCCCCCACCCTCGTTCTCTCTGCTTAGTTAGTACTAGATGTTTTTTAGTAGTAGTAGTAGATGTTAATTTAGGGTTCATAGATAATGATTTTTAGCAGTAGTAGATGTTAATTAGTAGTAGTGATGGTACTAGTTAACTATTGTATAATGTAGTTTATTTTTACTATTTTTACTAAGTGTTTAAAAATAATTAGTAAGTAAATTAATAAACTAGTTGAACTACTTTAGTTGTAGTTGAACTAGCTTAGTAAGTAAATTAATAAACTAGTTGAACTAGTTGAATTAATAGAACTAATGTATTTTTAGTAAGATAATTAATATAACTAGTTGAACTACTTTACTTTTAGAAAGAACTAGTTTTTTTCTATTTATAGTAAGTTTATATTTAGTAAGAACTAGTTGAATTAATAAAACTAGTTGAACATGTCATATTTGTTGTTATTTTTTAGTTTAAGCAATTATTCTGGATGTATTAGTGATAACTTATACGGTTTTTGCTTTTGCAGAAATCAAGGAGCCCCTCCATCATCCCCGCCGTCGTCCCCGTCACCGACCCCCTCCGACATCGAGGTGAGACCAGCCAAATATCCATGTATATCTTGTGTTGCTCAAATAGGATATGTGGTTGCCCAAGTGGCCGTTCATGTTCAGTTTACACCTCCAAGTGGCCTATGTTTTGCCGGAGTGTTGATTAATTTCCGTTCCGGCAAATTTCAGGTCATGCCGGATTTTTCCGTGAATTCTGGCATGACTTGTGCTAGAATATGTAGGAAATATCGAGTGGCCTAGATTTTCTCAAAAAATAATGATCTAATTTAGGTTTTTTAGTACATATATTAAATTGTAAAAGTTTAATCTTTGAATTATGAACGTAGGAAATGTCGTACTCGGACAACGACAGTCTCCTAGGGGAGTGCAGCTGGTGCCACGATGATCGAGGTATGTGCGACAGGTTCGTTGAGCTGGACGAAGATCAGCGCTTTAGCATTAAGCTCGAGGAGACCTTCGATGTTGAAATGGTACGCAACAACGACAAGTGTTTTTTTCGTAATTAAGCATGACTTCAACTATTTCAACGTCTAATTTTCATCTTTTACAATTCGACTAGCTTATCCCATGCCATGCAAGACGCTATGTCTTGGAGAGGATGGGTTTTGAAGACCATGAAAATTTTCAAACAAAGAAAATACACCTAAGGACCCATCATGATATCGATTTTGAAGTAAATCTGTACAATTCTCAGAGCGTAACCCATTTTGGTTGCCAAAATTGGGAAGCACTTTGCAAAATGTATGGTTTTTATGAGGGTATGATTGTCACCATGGATCTTGGTGATCCTGACATCGAGCAAGACAATATGGACATTTGGGTCCTTGTTGATACGCTTCCGATTCTACCGCAATGTGAGTTTCTCAAACATAGTTATTAACTAATTTATATTGTTTATTTCAAAATAGTTGATAGCTTATTTCCATTGACAACTTATTTTGAATCTTCAAAGAATGTGTAGAAGATGGTAGACAAAACCCACTACACTGATGGCTCCGAATTAACTTATAAGGAGAAAAGTCATCTGATTGCTTATTATACTTATCTTGAGAATTACAATACCTATTATCGAACTCCTCCAAATTATGGTGAATATGTGCCACTAGTGCACGTGTTGAACCACGGTAACTTCTATGGAGATACTCTGGTAAGATTTTTCACTATTACGACATCAGTGCATCTTTTGCATACTTCTAAAACTAGTACATCATTGCTAACTACGAAGTTATTACTATGTTTATCAATAGAAAATCCTGATGGATTGTGTGCCTCATCTGATGTATTAGAATGGTCGCCTTGCAGTTCTGAACATACAGCCAGGTCAATATAAGGAGCTCACCTATGCATATCAGATTTCTAAAACCGGTGAACACATGCTAATCAAAGAATGGAAAAATGTTTGGACATTCGCAAGGAGGTTCTTGGAAGTAACATTAAGCGAAAGGCAAGAATTGGAGATAGGATAATGTCCATTCTCCATAATGGAGAGTCAGGGGCTATCTTGTTTTTTGCTATTTTACCTCAGAGAATATAGTAGGTCCTAAGAGAACGTAGTAGGTCCTATGAGGTACAATATGTTTATTATGTGATACAATGTGTTAGAGTTGATGATGATGAGTACTTGTGATTACGACTAGTGACCAATTTGCTATGTGATGTCTCATTGATGAAAACAATGATCTTGAGGAGGTGTTATATGACAATGATGTATTATGATGATAAGTTGTTAATGATATGATGATGATGATATTTATTATATCATTGGGTGAAAGAACCGCGGATTAGTTTCAAGTGGATGTCCATCCACTTGAAACTAGTCCACGGTTCTTTCACCCCATGATGTAATAACTCATTATGATGTAAAAACAATTTCTAAATTCCTGTTGTATGAAAACTTGTGTAAAGGTGTACGAATACAACATGAAATAAAAAAGAAATAAAATACGAAATAATAGTAGCAGTGCGGGCAGGGAGAAGCGCTACTACTAATTACCAGTAGCGCTCCTCCAGGAAGTCGCTACTACTAAGTCGATTTAGCAGTAGTGTGGGCAAAGGCACGCTACTGCTATACGTTAGCTGTAGCACCTTATCAGTAGCGCATCGCCCCACGCTACTGATAGGCCTAAAACCTGCGCTGCTGCTAGGCTTTTCCCTAGTAGTGGATGCTTGATACGTCTCCAACGTATCTATAATTTTTGATTGCTCCATGCTATATTATCTTCTGTTTCGGACATTATTGGGCTTTATTATCCACTTTTATATTATTTTTGGGACTAACCTACTAAACGGAGGCCCAGCCCAGAATTGCTATTTTTTTTGCCTATTTTAGGGTTTTGAAGAAAAGGAATATCAAACGCAGTCCAAACGGAATGAAAACTTCGGGAACGTGATTTTTGGAACGAACAAGATCCAAGAGACTTGGACCCTACGTCAAGCAACCAATAGGGAGGCTACGAGGTAGGGGGGCGCGCCTACCCCCCCAGGCGCGCCTACCCCCCCAGGCGTGCCCTCCACTCTCGTGGGCCCCCTGTTGCTCCACCGACGTACTTCTTCCTCCTATATATACCTACGTACCCCCAAACGATCAGATACGGAGCCAAAACCCTAATTCCACCGCCGTAACTTTCTGTATCCACGAGATCCCATCTTGGGGCCTGTTTCGGAGCTCCGCCGGAGGGGGTATCGATCATGGAGGGCTTCTACATGAACACCATAGCCTCTCCGATGAAGTGTGAGTAGTTTACCTCAGACCTTCGGGTCCGTACTTATTAGCTAGATGTCTTCTTCTCTCTTTTTGGATCTCAATACCAAGTTCTCCCCCTCTCTTGTGGAGATCTATTCGATGTAATCTTCTTTCTGCGGTGTGTTTGTTGAGACCAATGAATTGTGGGTTTATGATCAAGTTTATCTATGAACAATATTTGAATCTTCTCTGAATTCTTTTATGTATGATTGGTTATCTTTGCAAGTCTCTTCGAATTATCAGTTTGGTTTGGCCTACTAGATTGATCTTTCTTGCAATGGGAGAAGTGCTTAGCTTTGGGTTCAATCTTGCGGTGTCCTTTCCCAGTGACAGTAGGGGCAGCAAGGCATGTATTGTATTGTATTGTTGCCATCGAGGATAACAAGATGGGGTTTTCATCATATTGCATGAGTTTATCCCTCTACATCATGTCATCTTGCTTAAGGCGTTACTCTATTCTTATGAACTTAATACTCTAGATGCATGCTGGATAGCGGTCGATGTGTGGAGTAATAGTAGTAGATGCAGGCAGGAGTTGGTCTACTTGTCTCGGATGTGATGCCTATATACATGATCATACCTAGATATTCTCATAACTATGCTCAATTCTGTCAATTGCTCAATAGTAATTTGTTCACCCATCGTAAAATACTTATGCTCTTGAGAGAAGCCACTAGTGAAACCTATGGCCCCCGGGTCTATCTTCATCATATTAATCTTCCAATACTTAGTTATTTTCATTGCCTCTTATTTTACTTTGCATCTTTATCATAAAAATACCAAAAATATTATCTTATCATATCTCACTCTCGTAAGTGACCGTGTAGGGATTGACAACCCCTTATCGCGCTGGTTGCGAGGATTTATTTGTTTTGTGCAGGTGCGAGGGACTAGCGTGTAGCCTCCTACTCGATTGATACCTTGGTTCTCAAAAACTGAGGGAAATACTTACGCTACTTTGCTGCATCACCCTTTCCTCTTCAAGGGAAAACGAACGTTGTGCTCAAGAGGTAGCACACTGACGTCAAGGGCCGAGTGAACGCTTGTGTACATCGCACACACCTTGATCTGGCTGACTGTTTCTTTTGTGTTGCCTAATCACAAACAGTTCATCCGAGTGAACCGTATGTTGTATATCGCACACACCTTCATCTGGCTGCCAGTTTCTTTTGTGTTGCCTAATCACAAACAGTTCATCCGAGTGAACCGTATGTTGTGTATCACACATGCCTTCATCTAGGTGCCCGTTTCTTTTGTTCCTCCTCATTGCAAACAGTTAATTGAACCGAACCGTATGCCCTTCATCACACACGCAACTAAAATCTGAACCATGTTTGATGCTTCCGTCATCGCAAATGTTTTATACATTTTTGACGGTTTTGATACACCACCGTTTGTGATTATTGCATCGCACACAGTTTCTCGAAGGGTCTCTGATCATAGTGTCGTGTTAGCACCATCCTGTAGTAGTGGACTTAGCTTGCTAATGTGCTCAACATTGATGACACGGTCCAGGCTTGTGATGGGGCGAACCCTTAGTCCATCTTTCGTGACGAAGTTGGTCGGCTGGTGACACCGAAGTCCCGGAGTATGTTGATGAAGAGAAGGCAAAACCCCGGTCCAGCCGAGGTGACAGAGCAGGTTGGTAAGGTGAAGTTGTAGCCCCCATGCCAGCGAAGGTGGCGAGACAGGTCGGCGTGGTGGACACCGACTTGATGATGTGACTGTGCGGCGATGCTAGAGCGCTCGACCTGTACAATCCATGGGGCAACGATGTTATCTTGATGATTATTTGGCCTTCATGATGCCAAACTCTTGGTCGACTCGCCGAGGTGATGATCCGAGATGGTTTTCGTTAGCTCGATAAAGTGACGGTGCAACCGATGTTGTCGCAGGTTAGCAGCCGTGGAGCAACATGATCGGGCCGATTTGACAGCGGCGTGATGGTGAAGTTACATCGGAAATGGGTTAAAATTTGTAGACTTGAGAACATAACACAAGACTCTAGAAAACAATTCTTGAAAAAGGACATCCCATAACCCGTTCATGAAAAATATGAACTCGGATCGGATTTCTTTTCGCGTTGAAAACAGATCCAAAAATTAATGCACTCATCAGACGTTTTTCGAAGTTTGAACGGTCGGGTCAAGATGAAATTTAGAGTGGTGGTCGATATATGAATTCTATAGCCAATGAAGGTTGGATTTTCCAAATGATGTCCGAGATGGATGTTGGTCTGCTCGCCCCAAACTCGTCCAGACTCTAGTCCAGATTCGACAGGGCTCTGGTATATTGTAGATTGACGGAGATTCCTCCATCGGAACATGATAAAATTTTACAAGGTTGTTCTAGACTCAGTTCTGCACAATTTCACCGAAGCAATCATCAAAGAGACACCAGAGGAGGCGGGAACGGCAAGGACGAATCCACTGTCCAAAAAAAACTATATGATCACGTGAGGGCAAAGTTGATGTTGAGCCCCCGAGCTCCATGGACGAATTACTCCATGGTCTTGGTAGGGATCAGAATTGAAGTTGGTGAAAGCACCCGTCTGATCTTGACGATCCAACGTGGAGCGTAGTCCTTGATCCAGCCGAGGTGACTAGTCAAGCTAAAGATGAAGATGACGATGTCAACGATGCAACTCAGTTTCGACGCATAGATCACACCGCGGCGACTGTCAGTGGGGACCTACATGGACCACCAATGTCAGTGCTAAATCCTGCATATCTTGAGGTAGGGGTCATAAGTTAGGCATATTGGAGAGATGATAACATGGACATATGATTTTACCCAGGTTCGGGCTCTCTCGAAGAGATAATACCGTACATCCTGCTTTTGATCATATTGATATGGGTGATAGTACATAGTACAGGCATCTATCGTGCGATTTTATGATTCTAATGATCTCGAATATGATCTATCGACTAGCCTAGCCTTGGCTTATATAATGTACCGGAGGCCTATGATAATGGAAGTCATAGTCTTGTGCACCAAGTTTTATGGAGTCTTCCTTGTATACATAATGGGTTGCCCGAAGAAGCCCATTAGTGAACCATCATGGGGGTCCTCGGCCCGACCCAGCTGGCCGGGAGACGATGTGGTGAGTATCCCTGCACTACAAAAAAAGACACATCCGTGACATTTTGGGCCGAACGAAATTTTTTTCTGTCATACATATGACACTTCTATGACGATAATTGTGACAAAACCCGCTATCATCATAGATGTGGTGGACTCCAACTTCTATGACAAAAAACCATGACAGGAAATGGGCTTTTTGTCCTGGGCGGGCCGGAGACGGAGCTGCATGACATTCTTTGGGCCGTCCATGACGGAAAAATCCGTGGTAGAAGCGAGGGCGAGGAAAATTTCGGGGAGTTCCCGGTTACGGTGGGAGGTCGGGGGCCAAGCGATGCGCGTTTCTCTCGTACACGTGCGCGCGTGTGTGCGATGCGTTGGCTCTAACTGAACCCAAGCAAGGCGTTGGGGTCTAACTGAACCCGAGCGATTGCACTGCAGGCTACGCGTTACTGAACCCGAGCGATCGATCGATGGCTGTTAACTGAACCCGATCGAGCGATTCCTTTGCTACTGCTGCTAACTGAAGCTGATCGATTGGATGAACAGTGAGCATTACGGGGGGGGGGGGGGGGGTTGGATGAACAGTGAGCGGTGGCGTTGCCTCTGGATGAACATGACCCCGTGGTGTGGAGGGCTGGATGAACGGTAGACGGTGGAGGGGTGCCCGTGGAGGGGTGGTTGAATAGGACCCCGTGGTGTGGAGGGCTGGATGAACAGTAGACGGTGGAGGGGTGGTTGAACAGTAGCCGGTCGAGTAGCGCGCGGTGGAGGCTGGATGAACAGGAGCCCGTGGAGGCTGGAGGAGGTCGACGGTGGAGATGAACAGTATCCCATGGAGTCCTGTTTTGCGGTACGCCACACCCGTCCTGATGAACAGGACCCCCGTTTCGACCGTAGGAGGTCCGTTTCGTCTGTTTTGCGGTACGCTACACCCCTCCCGATCAACAGGACCCCCGTTTCGACCGTAGGAGGTCCGTTTCGTCCGTTTTGTGGTACGCCACACCCCTCCCGATCAATAGGACCCCTGTTTCGACCGTAGGAGGTTCGTTTCCTCCGTTTTGCGGTACACCACACCCCTCCCGATCAACAAGACCCCCGTTTCGACCGTAGGAGGTCTGTTTCCTCCGTTTTGTGGTACACCACACTCCTCCCGATCAACAGGACCCCCATTTCGACCGTAGGAGTTCCGTTTCCTCCGTTTTGCGGTACGCCACACCCCTCCCCATGAACACGACGCATTCCGTTGCCTCCCCATGAACACGACGCATTCCGTTCCCTCCCCATGAACACGACGACGACGCTGTTTCTCCGTTCTGACCCAGCCATGTACACGAGCCCTCGTCGTACCTATGCACGAGTAGGCGTTCGAGACCCTGCCCGTATGTACATACGTGGCCATATTTTCTTTCTTGCACCCTCACCACTGTACGTACGTGTACATGCTACGTGCGCGCCTCTACTACGACACGTGCACGCCTCTACATCGACCAGTATATATGTACGTACACGTTCGCGACTAGAATGACAACGATATGTACGCTTCGACCAGGTGGGTCCCGACTGTCAGGCATTTCCTTGCCTGTGAAGATGTAGCTGGTGGGTCCCAGCAGTCAGGGGGGCGAATCGTTTTGGTTTTTTTGGCCGGACGCACTTCCTTGCGTGTGAAGATGTAGCTGGGGGGTCCCAGCAGTCAGGGGGGCGAATCGTTTTTTTTCCTTGACACACTTCCTTGCGTGCGAAGGTGTAGCTGGTGGGTCCCAGCAGTCAGGGGGGAAACATTTTTTTGCGAAATACGGTGGCCCGTCCGATGGGTCCCTGCTGCCAGGTGTAGGAATCATTATTTTCCGTGTAATAAGGAGGCACTTCCTTGCTGCCGCTGTGGACCCAGCTGTCAGCCTCTCCACGTATAGTCCATGTCCGATGGAAGTCGTTCCTTGACCACGTTGACCACGCCGCGCCGAGAGCACTAGGGCGATGGACGACGGCGAGGCCTAGGAAGGGGACGACGCGGAGCCGGTGAAGACGCGGCAGTGGATGCCCACGCGGAGAAGAGTATGAGGGTTCACTCGTTCGGCTGCGATGTGAGGCTGCCGTTGCCGCAGGGCCTGGCCAGCAGTGGGAATAGTAGGGGGCGGTGAGGCGTCCGCGGCAGCATAGCCGACCACGGGAGGCAGGAGCAGGCGACACGACCGGCGCTGCTTTGGGCGGCTGGAGCAAGAAGACCACAGGTTGAAGAAGCACTACGGCCGTTGGATGGACATCGTACGGTCACTGGAGCTAGAATCGTTCATATTGACTAAGTTGACAAAGCCCTCCATCCCCGTCAACTTAGTAGGCCCACAAGTCAGCCTCCCACCAAGGAGGGTCCCAGCTAGCAGGGGGAGTATTCATTTTTTTGTGCGTAATAAGGAGGCACTTCCGGTGGGTCCGAGCTGACAGCGGGGGGAACGTTTTTTCACGAAATACGGTGGCCCGTCCAGTGGGTCCCAGCAGTCAGGGGGGAAACGTTTTTTTCGGGAAATAAGGTGGCCCGTCCGGTGGGTCCCCGCTGTCAGGTGGAGGCATAATTATTTTGCGCGTAATAAGGAGGCACTTCCTTGCGGCCGCCGTGGACCCAGCTGTCAGCCTCTCCACGTACAGTACTCTTCCGATGGAAGTTGGTCGTTGACCACGTTGACCACGCTGCGCCGAGAGCACCAGGGTGGTGGACGATGGCGAGGCCTAGGAAGGGGATGACGCGGAGCCGGGGAAGACGCAGCAGCGGAAGCCCGCGTGGAGAGGAGTACGAGGGTTCACTGGTTCGGCTGCGTTGTGAGGCTGCAGTCGCCGCAGAATAACATGGGGTGTGGGTGAGTGGAGGGATGGCCTGGCCAGCGGTGGGAGTAGTATGGGGGCGGTGAGGCCTCCGCGATAGCACAACCAGCAACAGGAGGCAGGAGCAGGTGGCACGACCGGCGCTACTTTGGGCAGCTAGACCAAGAAGACCAAAGGTTGAAGAAGCACTACAGCCGTTGGATGGACATCGTACGGTCACTGAAGCTAGAATCGTTTATATTGACTAAGTTGACAAAGCCCTTGGTACGCTCCAACTTAGTAGGCCCACAGGTCAACCTCCGAAATGGTGCGCCCCAGATGTCAGGGGGAGGAATAATTTTTTGGGCGGCCGAAGCTAAGAATATCCGAGATTGAAGAAGAAGCATGGCATCCGTTGGATAGACATCCAACGGACACTGTTGCTAGAACCGTGTGTTGACTATAATAAGTTGACAAAGCCTTGCATATGCGTCAACTTATTTTTTAGGGGACGCGACACTTAGTAGGCCCACAAGTGTGTGGCAGAGAACTTGTAGCCTATTTGCGTTTTGTAAGAATGTACAACCCATTTTTGAATTCTAATGGAATTTACAACAGCCCATTTACAGTTTGTTAAAAGTACAGCCCATTTTCTAGCTAGGACAACGATTAATAATTTCAACCAACCGTTGAAGACAGAATTCAATAAAATTTCCCACATTTTGATGGGATCTGAAATATTTTTATCCCGAAATTTCTAGTCAGATTAAATATAAATTCATATTACGTAAAAATCCAACGAAACATTGCGCGCGCAACAATGAAAATTTAAGATTTTCAAAATCCATAAATAATATTTTATAAACTAATTTCGTGTTTGGTGCATTTTTTAATAGTTACTGCCCAGTTTTTATAATTACATCCCATTTATTATTTTTAAAGCCCATTTTCCTGTTAAGCCTACTGCATCCCTCCTAGGAAAGATTTGCAGCCCAGCGGGGCGGAGAATAACAAGTTGACCTTGCCTGGGTATTCCTCAAAAAGACGTATAGCTGGGCTAGCCATTTTCATCTTGAAAAAAATTAGTATCTGGGCTGGATATCTGGCCTGGGCTAGACGGGCCACAGCCCACCCAGTTAATACCCTGCTCTCCTCTGAACAACAATGAAATCATCGCCAAGAAAAACTCTGCAGTGCTCACGCCTCAAAAACACAAATACTGCTCGAGCTGCTTGGTCCCAGCTGTCAGCCGCACCTTGTGCAATTCTCTTGTTTATATTGAGTACATAGGTTGACAATGGTGTGGGACCGTGATGTCAGGAAACCACTAGAAAGCAAAAAATATATAGTTGTACATAATAAGGAGGCACTTGCGTACGTACGGCTTGGCCCTAGTGGGTTCCTAGTGTCATCCAGTCAAAATAAAGTCATCTCTTGAATCCTCATGTTCGTTGACGATGTTAACAATGCTCGGCGCCACGGTGAGCGCAACAACTCGAAGGACAACGGAGAGGGCCTCGCGGGCCCTACGGATGGTCTGATACAGCGGCCGCTGCTCATTCAGGAAGCCATGTTCATCAGACACCTATGAGCACCTTCGAGAAACTAAGACGACATGAAACGGTAAGGCCGCACTTGGGAGCTCTGGTTTATTTCAAACCTGTATTAACATACAAGTGTAATTTACTCGTAATCAGAAACAACGCGTAAAATACAAGCGTAATGAAACCGGCGGGTTACGCGTGTAATTTGAGAGACCATTGTATATTTTACAAGCACTGCTATATGGACGACATTACCAGATGATACATGCACGACGTGCGTATCATGCCATCCATGGGCAAGGCTGAAACAACAGCTAACGGCTGGATTAGCAATCGTCCGAGTGTCATTCAGCGTTTTTATCGTGTGTGAAGTACTTCCGATATTTTATAGTCGAAATCGACCAACCAAGCGCCTTCGCCCGAGACCATCTGCTTTAATTTACAAGCATCAGTTATACAAGCGGTTTTGGTTGGAAAACACGATCCAATCACGACCTAATATCATGAGTTGGTTGGAAGATCATATGGTTTCACGTCTAACCTACCCGACTTGTCGTATAGGCTATGAATGAAACATCAGATGATGAACTTCTTAAGCACGGAAACAACAGAAGAGGATGATCTTCTTAACAAGCAAATCACTGGCATTAGATCGACATGCAAAACAATACGAAGCATTATTCTCAGGAGGCTCGGTGAACAGCTCGTGATGCCGCATGCCACAACATTCCAAGCTCAACTTTGCAATCAAACACAAGGCCTGGCATTACATAGACAATATTCAGAACAAACTCTTAACACAGGAATATCTCAACAGAGTAACTATTTACTTCTGAACTGAACACGGGAATAAGAAAAAACACTCGACGCTGCTCACAGCAAGGGCGTCTCACTCAAAAATATCAAATGCATGTCTTCTGGCTAACATCAATGAGCAAATTTTGACAAGGTTTTCCAATCCCAATATATTAAACTAACGTCTTCTTGCTAACATCAATGATTAAACTTTGACAAGCTTTTCCCATTCAAAATATGTAATGCCTATGATCGTGGAGTCCTGTCGTAGCTTCTTGCACTTGTTTGGGCACTTTTTGCCCAGGGCACTCCATGTGTTGTTAAATTGCCAATGGTCTCTGTAGACTAGTCATGTCACCGGGTATCTAATAATACTCTGTAAAGCTTCTCAGTCATTCCTTCTATAATGTAGCGCAAACAGTGACTGCTTCTTTCTGCAAAGTGGAACGACCAACTGGACCTAGTAATGCAGCAGTTTGCCTTACACATTGGCTCCTTTTGTGTAGTTCAACTAAAATTGAAGTCGGAATAAAACCGAGCTTTAATTTTGATATCCCTGTAAGCAACAATAGGTATAAGGGAAACAATTACTGAGAAATAATGGTTGATGACTTGTACTCCCAGAAGAAAAGCATCTACGGATCTACTTTATCTGAATGGGAAACAAAGCAGGGGAGTAGCAATTCTCCATCAGTGTGATTCATTCATATTGACTGAGACATTATCTTAACAATGCCTTGTTTCAACATGTATAAAGAACGACAAAGCAGAAAAGTACCATTCCTAAAACAATGCAGCTGATTCATTTTAACAGAGACATTATCTTAGCAATACCTTGGTTAAACATGTAGAAAGAACTACAAAGCAGTATAGTACCATTCCTAACAAGTGTTGCAGTTTTGAACTAAGATTCAATAGTTAATTAATTCTGAGAGTGGCATTGCTTAATTTTACCAGTGGCATTAGATTAACGAAAAGCATAAACATTTCCAGGGAGAGTGGGCGCAACAACAGTATGTGCTTCCATCTAGTTATAAAGGGGGTGATGCAGAGTTTGTTGTAACAAAGCAACAATCATCATGTCTGGGTTGGTCCCATTTTTGTTCACTACTTAATGGGAAAAGACAGCAATACAATAGCTTCAGTTCAACATTTATTTAAAACAGTACCAATACAAGTAGCACAACATCTCAAAGCACACTACACAATCATGTGGATGAAGGCCTGTACTGACCTTTCATGAGATGGACAAGATAAAATACGAATCTGCCAACATGAATAGGAAATCCAATCTCGTTTTGTGCAATTGCACTGAAATCAAGCAAAGTGTTTCGCGTAGCGAAGCAAAATTTCGCAATAGCAACAAGTTGAATAGATTTCCTGGTTTAAACAGAGGCAAAAAAGGAATCAATTACTGGCTAATAAAGGAGGATGAAACATGTGGCCACAAAAATGGTAATCCCGCCAATCCCTAACAAGTGTTGCAGTTTTGAAATAAGATTCAGTAGTTAATTCTGAGAGTGGCATCAATTACTGGCTTATAAAGGGGGTGATGCTGAATTTGTTGTAACAAAGCAACAAGCATCATGTCTGGGTTGATCCCATTTTTGTTCACTACTTAATGGGAAAAGACAACAATACAATAGCTTCAATTCAACATTTATTTAAAACAGTACCAAAACAAGTAGCACAACATCTCAAAGCACACTGCACATCATGTGGTTGAGACCAAGATTTGAAACAACTCGCCACGAAGACAGGAAACAAATCTCGATCTCCTTTTGTGCAGTTCCACCAAAATTAAGCAAAGTCACCGGTGTGACATTCAAGTTGAACCGCACAAAACACTCTTAAAACATAAGTGTTTCGAGTAGCGAAGCAACATGTCGCAATAGCAACAAGTTGAATCGATACCCCTATTTTAACAGAGGCAAAAAAGGAAACAATTACTTGCTGATAAAGGAGGATGAAACAAACGGTGATAGAAAGAAGCATCTAACTTATCTTGGATGGAAAACAAAGTAGGACAGTAGCATTTCTAAAACGGTTGCATTGATTCATATTAACAAAGACATTCTCTTGAAACAACATTCATTAAAAAATGTAATTTACTTTTAACAGTGGCATTGCTTCAATTTTCCGGCGGCATTCTTAGATTAACAACAGCAAAATAGTTGTATGGGACATGCCAGCACCATGCACGTCCACACGTATAAATTGGTGATGCAGAGTATGTAGCCAAGCAGCATATATGCGCTGGTCTCATATTTGTTCTCTTTGAACCTTCTTCCTACGTGAGGGCAGCAAATCTAATCCTGCACAAACTACCCGACCCCCAGTTTCTTTCCCTTTTCAACAAAGAGATCGGTTCCTTACAGATGTGTGTACTGGGTTACCCCCTTTTTCCCTTTTCGACCTACAAAGCGGCTGGATATCCAGTCTATACTACTTTCCGCCCCTCCTTTCCTCATTGAACCACGTCCTAGATTCTTGCTCCAGCCCACCACACCCTTCTTTCCTCTTTGAACCAAGACCTAGATTCAACTACAGATTGAAAAAGATCCACATGCAACTAGAACAACGACGGTTTCAAAGAAACTTATACCTTAGGGTCGTCGGGATGTGGCAAGGCGTGCGGCGGGAGGCCGGATCTGCCCACACTACATACGGCAGTGAGGAAGAAGGGGTTGGTGGCCCTCCCACACAGGCGCTGGGTGAAAGAGAACAGCACAGCCGGCAGTGGATTGCCTCCCTCGCCGAAGGCGATAGAGTGAACGTTGCACCTCCTCCCCTTCCCGGTGCGACGGGATACAAACACCTCCTTCACCGACTTTGAGGGGGGAGAGAGAGACAAGAGGCCAATGCAATCTTATTTAGATCTGGTGAAGAGAGGGTGAGAGACTGTGAATATAGCAAACCCTAGCAAATGAACGCTGAGCCTCCAGCGTGTAACATATATGTAGTGCGGCTAGCGTGTGGAGAGTGCAAACCCTAGCTGTAGTATGGACTGAGCTCCAGTGCCTTCACTGCACCTGCTTTTGGCTGTATGATACGTGAGCCAGCCACATTTTGGGCCCACCTATCATGAATCCAAAGGCAGGTGCACTAAGTCAATGAAGTTGCGTCCATATAGTACTCTCCTATATACGACTAATATATAGTGGAGTGGTTTTCTTATTCTCTCCATAACAATCGTTTTAAATTGTTTAAGTATGAAACGAAACTCTTTATTTAATGTACAAACTGATTTTCTAAAGTACCAAGAAAGAAAACTCGATCAAAAACACGCCCCCGCTTCCAGGTCGCGAGAGTCGTCGCGCATACACACATAGACATAGACATGCATACCCGTGTTTACGTAAAATTCCATTTCCATCTCCATCTCCAATCATATTTGTCCAACTGGCACATTATTTACGTTGTTAATTATATACGCAGCAATATTAACGTACATCATCTCTTGTTTGCGCATGTCCAGACCGCTGCAATGGTCGGTCCTGACCAACCCGAACCCCCTTCATCACCCGCGCGTGCTTCCCGCCCGAAACGGTCAGTGCCGCATTCATGCCCGGCTAGAGCGGACGCGACCTCTAACTGGCGTCGGCATTGAAGCGGCGCGCCGACCGAGAGAGCGTTGCCCACGTCGCTTCTGGGTGCACGCGGATGCTCCGCGTTCAAAGGTCACAATAGCCGGCTACAACATGCATGTAAAAAGTTCTTGGGAGTCCGTGCTACAGCTAGCTGTCCTCCCCCAACTCGTCAATCTCTTCCAGTAGTGCTAGTACTCCATGGCGCGATCCATCGACAAGCAGGTGGGAAAGTTATCGTATACTCGGTTTGTGGTGAGTGGCATGCTGAGCGAGCGTGTGGGGTCGAGCCGTGGAGGAGGGTGAGACACGAACACGACAGACGTGATTTAAACGTTGGTTTTGCTCGATGGCGCGATCCAACGAAACGAAACGTTGGTTTCTCTCCGTTTCCATTTTTCTCTGGAAAAATGGAAACTTTCCACTCCATTTTCATTCCTATTCCAAGGTTGCCCCGTTACAACATTCCATCAAATACAAAGGAAAACTAACACGCATGTTGATGCATCTCAATGATTCACAGATCATAGCCAATATTTACTTCACAACTAAAGAAAAAAGTTGTGAGAGCATGTACGAAAGAAAAACTACTGATGGGGTCACTACGACCTAAACATGATTTAATTTCCTGGCCAGGTAGAACCTGTCGAAGGAAAGACGGCTGGCACCCTCGGATCATACGATGCTTTTATGCAGTTCCACTAAAATTGACCTGAGCATCCCTGATGGCAAAGATATTGAAGAAGTGTGATTAGAATAATAGTACTGGCACTAGTTCATGAGACATAAACTCATCACAAGTAGAAGCCGGTAGAAGTAGAGAAAGATCGACATGGAGATGGAGCTACGGCAGTGGAGCAAGCCGGCTCCAAAAGGAAGATGGACTACATGGGACGTCGGGCTGTAGCTAGAAGGGCGGTTGGGACGCGACATCGGCCCATACCACGGTGACCCCCGATTGGGACGCACCGACTGTGGGTTTTCTCCCTCGCCGATGTCGACCGCGTCTACGCAGAACATTGTTCCCTTCCCCCAGCTGCGGGATCAGGCCCGTCGTTCTATGCTTGTGAAGAGAGCAACCTAAGCAAGCAGGCTTGTAGCTTAGGCTCTTGCTAGTGTATATATAGTGGTTTTCTTTTTCTCTCCATATCAACCATTTTATATTGTGTATGTGTCATTCAAGAGTGAAATGATGGTTGCTTCTTCCGATTAACTTACTGTGTGATTTGACTGCTCCTTAGTGGCCACTCATGTACTCCCCCTACGTGTATGCAACAGTCACACGTACACATGGATGCAAAAACGCGCGCGATGCCCTAATGCATGCATGTCTGAGCACACAACGGAACACACACGGTCACGCTCAAGTGCTCAACCTACACGTGCATGCACAGACATACTCAGTCAAGGTGAGCTAGTGACCATATAAACACCGGAAAATATATATATTGAGCGCAATGAGCGTATTATGAAGTCCACTGACCATATTTTTACAAATATACAGTGACAGACAGTGTATTTATCTCGTTTGAAATTAAGCCATATTAACCGGAGAGGAGGCAGTATGGACTAGCATTACTTTGCTGTGTCCCGTCAACTTGCCGAACAAGGAGAAAGTTGCAGGACCGGAGAAGCTTGCGCGCGGTGGCTCGCAGGACAAGGAGAAACTTTTGACTAATGCAAGCTCTCGCTCGCTCAGGTGGTGGACGTGCAACAGTTAATTCGGTGTCAGATTGCCAAAAACATACGCTATACAACTAGTGCTATTATTGTTCGACTTCCCGAATAGGCGAACAGCCAAGCGGAAAGTTTACTAGTACTACTACTATAGTCTATAAAGGTACGTACTATACTAGTACTAGGAACCGGATGGAGGAGCGTCCGCACTCTTATTACAATTTTAAAATGTGATAAAGCAATCTTCAACACATTTGGTGCTCTTCGAGGGTTCTCGCATGTGATAATGGAAGTTGATTGCATGGAACACTCGCCACAATTCTCGCTTAATTATGGCTCATATCCTGTTACAAATAGTAGCACTTGGTAATATTTCCTCTTTTTTTGTTATTCAGCATGTAAATAGGTCAGCAAACCTTGCGGCACATCTTCGTGCGAACCGTGCTTGCTGCACTTTGAATGTGGCCGAGAGCTGGCTTGATGAAACACCTCGCTTCCTACTTCTTTTTTTGTGGGGTACCTCGCTTCCTAGTGACCAGTGTCTTGGCTGATCGTCCTAAGAATGCTTATATATGAATAAAGCTCTCTCATTTCCCCGCAAAAAAGAATAAGCCATATTAACCGGAAAGGAGGGAGTATGGACTAGCACTACTTTTTGGTGTGCCACGTCAACTCGCAGAACGAGGAGAAGCTTGCAGGACAAGGTGAAGCTCGCTTACGCCTTTTGACTAATGCAACCTACCCTCGGTGGACATGCATCAGTCCATTCGGTGTTAGATTGTTAGAGGCATACACTGTAGTACCCAACATGCAGAGTACCATCATTGTTCGACTTCAAGAAGAGGCGAAGAGCCAAGCACAGTAGTACGAGTAGTACTACTACTAGAACCGCATGGTGGAGCGTCTGTACTCTTATTTTTTTATCTCTAATAAAGTACACATTTATTCAGGAGAAGGGCGGAAAACGGCAGCCCAACATGTAATGAATGATATCGATCAACCAACCATGCTCGAATATATCTTGGCCTCCGTGCGAGCCCGTCTTTGTGTTCTCGCTCCTCGTCTCTCTCAAGGAACGGCTGGTTGGCTCTTTGCCGTCAATTGAGATCGGTATGCTCACACTCCTGTCCCACATGTCAGTGATATGCCAAGAGGAGGTGTGTTGACCAACTGGCCATACGCGTACTTGGTTTTGCACCTTCATACTACTCCTCCCTCCGTCACAGTTTACAGGGCGCGCTTCATTATGATGCATTTCCCCCAATGCATTTCCACCACCACAGAGACTATAGACGCATTTGGTTTAATGCTCAATTAATTAGGGTGTGGTAACCGGAATCAAGTCCATAATTTTTAATCCATGTACTGTACTACTACGGAGTGGAGTAAGTGCATGCATGTGTGTACCCGGGGTGGAAGCACTGCATGCATGTGTGTACGTATTATTCCCTCTAGTAATAGACGCCGTGCTATAACTACCAATGCTATTTTTCAGGCTGATCGCTAGTCGCCTTGGTCCCACAGATTTTTTTCTTTTTTCTGAAGCGCGTTGTATAAACAGTGACGGATGGAGTAGTATGAGCGGATTCAAAGAAGAGCGTATTGATGGTTGCTTCTTCAGAGCAACTTACAGTGGGAAAGGTGGGGCTTATGATTTGACTGCTCATTACTCACTATTAATGCGGCGCAACGACCGGGCTGAGTCTCCCATGCGGTTGTGCACTACCCCCTCGGTTCTTAAATATACTCCGAGTATTTGTCTTTCTAGAGATTTCAACGAGTGACTACTCAAATATTTGTCTTTTTAGAGATTTCAAATGGACTGGCACATACGGATGTATATAGACATATTTTAGAGTGTAGATTCACTCATTTTGCTCCGTATGTAGTCACTTGTTGAAATCTCTAGAAAGACGAATAGAATATTTAGGAACGGAGGGAGTACACATACGAAGCAAAATGAGTGAATCTACACTCTAAAATATGCCCGTTTGAAATTTGTAAAAAGACAAATATTTAGGAACGAAGGAGTATAATTTTGTGCATGGCACATGGACCCGGATGATGAAGAGGCTTCTGGCAATGCTATCAAGCTTCCATCATTTGTTTACATAATTGACGTACTATACAAATAATTTTCCAGCGACATGAAATTGTACAATGGTGTGAGCTTTCAGCTTTTGTTTCGCGTGTCTTGCCATCGATGCTCTTTCGGAAACAATAAAAAACTAACTTCCTTGCTAATGCATGTCAATTATTAGCAGATCAGAGCTAATAATTACATCACAACTGAAGACAGAGTTGTGAGAAGGTGTTAAATTAAAATTGATCCATGCTTTCATTGGCAGCAACGTCCCCCCAGCTCTGTCTAAATCAACAAGGCATGTTGGGAAAAAAGTAGCTGTCTGGAGCATGCAACATTCCGATCATTTTGTGCAGTTCCACTAAAATAGAGCTGAGCGTCCCTGTTCCAAAGATATGCAGTGTGATTACGATAATAGAGGACTGCTGATGAAACAATAAACACACAAATAGAAGCTGGTCACCTTTGCAGTCTCTCTTAAGACTAACTAGTTGGAGAAGATTAGGCTCGGAGTTGGATGAGGAGGATAGAGCAAAACCAATCTCCCTTTGTGCAGTCGCACTGAAATGTAGAGACGTTGCCCGTGTGACATTTTAGTACAACTGCACAAAACACTCTTAAGAAAAAAGTGATTTGTGCAGTTCACAAAAAGGTCGCAATAGCAACAAGGTGAAATGGATAGCCCTATTTGCAAAAAAGAGGTAGAAAGGAAACAATTACTGGCCAATAATAGTTGATGACACATGCGACGACAAAAAATAAGCATATTCCTTGTCCTAAGGGAAGATAACAACACGGTTGTGTTTGTCTAAAACGGTGTGAGGACGAGAATGCAATATGGAAAGTACGTCGGACGAGCTACGTTTTGGGCAAAGAACTATGGAAGATCCACATGCAGCGACATGGGAAGACGGGCAATGGAGCAAGGCCCGAGGGATACCTGGAGGTCGTCAGGATGTAACTAGGTGAGCGGCGGCGGGCGAAATCTACGAGCAGGTGGCGTAGGCCCTGCCGCGCCAGAGCTTGGTCAGAGAGAATAGCATGTACCGCAGATCGGGACGTGCTACCTCGGCACCGTCGAACGGAGAAATGATGCACTTCCTCCCTTTCCCCCGGCGGACGGGATGCGGCTGGATCAGTGTCCAACGATGAGAGAGAGAGAGAGGCCACCGCACTCCCTTTCCCCCGGCAGACGGGATGCGGCCGGATCAGTGACCAACGGTGAGAGAGAGACAGAGAGGCAACTGCAGCCTTGTGTGAGATACTCTGAAGAGCAACAAACCAGGAAGGTAGGCTCCATTGTATATAGTGAGCGGACTACCTTTTTCTCCATAAAAATCATTTTATATTCTGTGTACGTGCCATTGAGCGCTATAACTTTATTTAAAAATAACGGGCAACGCGTCAAGTCGAACTTTGTTTCGTGCACGCGTGGTACACGACCTCCCTAGGTAAACAACCGCTACAGGCGTTCAAATTAGCACGTGGGATGCCATTCAGTAAAGAAATGAGCTCCACCGTGTACCCGTGCGGGTGTGGCTGGGCACGAAGCGTGAGTACATGCATGGTGCACCTATTCTCTTCTTGTATATGTACACCACCTACGCGGGGTTGTGTGAGAGAGATACAAACCTAGAGAGATATAGTGTGTGGGTTCTTGAGAGTTTTTTTTGGGGGGGGGGGTCAATCAAAAAATGTAACATATGCAATGTGTGTGAAATAGAGTCCTGGATATAACATATATATAGAGGGGGTGATCCATGAGAAGAGAGTGGAGGTATCATCGGCTTGAGGTGTCCATAGAATCGAAGAGAGGGATGATGTGTGTGTGCGCGCGCGCGACCAATAAAGAGTGCCATCGAATTTGTGTGTGCCCACGTCAAAGATATAGAGTAGCTGGCCTATTGGAACGTGAGATGGGACATGTGCAGTTTGTCTCTGTGGCATGGATACCTACCTGCAGCGCTCGACTATCGGTGTGTGGTGGGGGAAGAGGGAGACCCAATTAACTATAGAGGTACAATGGCTGGTATATGTGTGGAGGAGGAGAGAGGCCTACCTCATGTATTAAGGAGATCGATCTGCCTCATGTATTAAGGGAGATCGATCGGCATCCATGCATATGTGCAGGAGAGGAATAAGGTTGGGGGAGAGACAGAGCTAGAGTGTTGGAGGGGGTGGTAGTGGAGTTGCTTCTAACAAATGGTGGGATAGGCTTGCTAGACAAACGGAGGGCACGCCCGCAATATCAATAAGAGAGGAGATGGCTGCTTGTTGTCTGTGCACGTGCGTGTGAGAGATGGGTCAGGAGGCATGCACGAATGATGAGGGGGGAGGATGTGGCTGTGGTAAGCAGATGTAACTACATAGGAAGATCAATCGCCCTTTGTTAGAGAAAGGAGAGACATAACTTGTGAGGTACGTCGATCGATGGGGGGTGTTAGTTAAAGTCGATCTAGGTATATGTTGGGAGATCGATCGGTATAGATGCATGTGTGTGTTAGAAGCAAATGAGGCACGAGGAGAAGGATAGAGAGAGAGGGATGCATGTAGGAGGTGGTATGAGAGGCATACTATATCGAGGAGGGAGGAGTGTGCGAGTACGAGAACGATGAAAAGAGTGGTGGGAGTGAGGCATGGACGGTGACAAGAGAAGAGGGGAAGCTTGTGTTTGTGCTAGGCACACCTGGCTAGAGAGGCATATCGATCGATGTGTGCCGTAAAGAAGGAGCTGGGGGGCCTACACACACCGTGGGTGAACGACCTAAAGTGAAAATACGAATTTGCGTGATGGAGCTAGAGAATGCTGAGGGAGGGTGAGAGGGATGCAGGCGTGTGCATGCACAAGAGAAAGTTAGCGCTAGCTACAAAGATAAGAGGGTTGTGTGGGTGTAAAAGACGAATAGAGATCATATATACTTCATTATAAAAAGCGAATTCGGATATTTGAAGAATTTATCATAGTGTTTCAAACTGACGCATGTGTGAATATATATAACGGTGATACACATGGTGTGGTTATGAACATGTTATACTATATTTAATATATTTTATCTCTACTCTTATAAAAAACAGAGTTATTGATGATGGTGTGCCTGCCATCCTGCATTATAGGCTGTCCGATTTATATCTGGCGGATAGCAAGGAAACTATGATGGTTGAAGTTGGCAACAATCGTGATTGTAGATTCTTATTGAAATAGAGAAACGAATTCAAATTTAGTTCGAATTGCAACGGCAGTATAGACATTTGGAATGCACTAAAATGTTGGTATGAGTAGGCTACATGCATTATATAGCAAGCGAAAAAATTTAATCGGACATAACATGGATTCATACTCCCTCCTTCCATCTATATAGGGCGTAATGAGATTTTTAAGACCGCCTTTGACTATTGACAAGATTAATAGTACATGACATGCACAATGTGAAAATTATATCATTGAAAGAACCTTTCACAGACGAATTTAACGGTGTGCTTTGTGTAAGTTGCATGTCATATATCATTGCTCTAATATTTGGTCAAAGTTAGCATCGAAAAACGTATTAGGACCTATATAGATGGAAGGAGGGAGTAGCTTTGAATAGCATTTGTAGTAAAACGGGGCAAGACTCTCTCTTTGTGTGGTGTGAATAGTTTTATTTTTTTCGTTTTCTTTTTGGTTGAGGGAAGTGCGAATTGATTTGGTACGTACAAGTACAATATTACTACACGTTAGGCTTGTCCCTAAAATTCAACCCGTGTCTTGTTATATCCTGAAAATTCAGATATCGTGCTCCCAAAACTGGCGCCTTCACAACCCGCGCCTTGCTATCCCGAAATTACAACGCGCGCGAAAACTCCCTCCAGCTGCCAAATCCCTACACGCGAAATCCCCCTTCTAGCCCTGAGCCGAAAGGGCCGCTAGTTCAAATCGGTGGGGGAGGGGGTACTTTTGTAACACACCCTACATTTTGGACAAGCGCGTCCCTAAGTCATGCTTCACCCCCTCCCATCGCCCCCTTTTCGCCATTCGAAATCCCAGGCCACCATAACCTCTCCGCTCCAGCCGCGAAACCCCACCCTCCTCCGTCCGCCATGTCACCACTGCCCAGCCGGAGCCTCTTCCCCGACGATGTCGTCCACCGCAACAGCTCAACGTCCCTCGTCCACCTCCCCGGATGAGTATCCGTCGTCCATCTTGCCGTCTCGCCGGTTCAGCCGCCCCGTCCTCCACCTCCAAGGAGCTGCTCCGACGATCGCCTCGTCTATCGCGGCTGCTCCATCCCCACAGCACCACCTTAACCTGCTCCACCGGAACCGCAACATCCTCACCGACTCCTCGGACGAAGCTGAGGCCTACTCGGCTCCACCAAAGAGGTTGTACACCCATCGCATCGCACCTTCTCCTTAACTCGACCTCCCGGCACCGACGGTGCTCCATCCCGCACCAACATGGAGCGGCTACCTTGAAGCCGGCGCCGTGGGCGACATCTCCACGACGGCTCTCCCCCAGTGCGAGGCCCCTTCGGCGGCGGCATCCATACCAGACGGATCTGCTGCTGCTGCTTCGGCTCTCGCTCGCTCGCTTGCACTGCTGCTGCTGCTGCTGCTCCGGCTCTCGCTCGATCGCTCGCTCGCCCAGCTGCTGCTGCTGCTGCTCTCCCCCTCGCTCGTGCTGCTGCTCTGCTCCGATTAAGCCACACTTCAGTCGACTGAATCGACTTTTGGGTCAGTCGATTTTCAGGGGTTGGGGGGCTCGCCGGAGTTAAGGAAGAACCACCCGCAGCAGGGACGGGGGCTCGCCGAAGAGGTACCCCACTATCTATTTCAGGGTTCAAGGTGGGGGCAGGGGGCCTAGAGGGCTGGCCGGGGCGGCGGTGGCGAGTTGTTTCGGGGCGGTGAGGCGGCGCTGGGGCCGGCGGTTCGGCCGGTGATGGCCGGCGGCTCAGGGGAGTGCAGGTTGAAGATGAATTGCAGGCCCTCCCTAAACTACATGTCAAGTGTCTCTCTGCTACCATTGTGTTCAGTTTCGACAGTAGCCTTCAGATTCCACGGTAAGTTTCAGTTTTGACAGTTAAGTTTAGAGTCAACAGTTTTTACCTCATCTGTTGTAGTCAGGTGGTTTTTGGTGATGTTAATTTTACATCCATTTTACATCATCTATTGGAGATGCTATTAGAATCCCACTTGAGATTGACGATGTCTGTCTTGTGCTGCTTCAGCCTTGACGTCTTACGGCTCACCGGAGTTGCTCCAATGACAAAACAATCCATCACAACAAAGCAGTGCCCTGGACGCCGTCTACAGATTCCTCAGATCTTCCCCCACACCTTCGACAGCCACCTCTGCCTCAACTGCTTCAGCGACCAACCCAATGATGATGAGGTCGACACGGCTACGGCAAAGAGGTTGTACACTTGTTGCATCACTTATTACTATACATTCACGTCGATCCATTAGGGCTATTTTGGTTCAACGGAAAAACGTCGATCCACTGGTTGTTACCATCACTCTAAATTTCTGCATGCTCTCCTTACATAATATCACCATGTTTTTTTCGTATGCATGTCAGATGTTGTACACAGTCATGTTGAACATGTAGAGAAAAAGAGAAGAGTTTTACGCGGCAATACAATGTCATGCAGACATTGCTCCATGGAAGGTTCAATGGCAAACCCTCCCCACCCCTCTCCAGATTGTAATCCAGAGGAAGATATCTATTCTGAGGCGGATTCAGACGCCGCTGACCACTCCTATTTACCCCCCAAGGTGTTTGCTCTACCTTGGCATGATGATGTTAGTCATATCATGCATATGTTGCCTTGCAGTGCCTACTTTTGACATCATATATGTCATCTGCTTAGTTTAGACATGTTCCGTAATGCCACCTGTTTAGTTTCTATATCATATATGGGAATTATGCAGTCTCATGTCTATTAGCCAGCCATAATATATGTGAAATGTGGAATGCCATCCTGTTTAACTAGGCATCATATATTTGAATGATATCTTGCCCATCCTTTTCTTCATTACATTTCCATTTGTCGACAATGTTTGTACATTAAACTACTCTTCCTGTGAATCAGCCATTTGGGTGGGAGATGGAAAAATCTAGAGTGAAAAAAAGGCCTTCAGAGCAGACAGTGCTACCTGTCAAAGCAGATCTCTTGTTGGGTCCTGATAGCTCCTTAGAGATGGATTCAGAGACAGATGACCACTCCTATTCCCCCACTGAGGTGTATGCTCTAACTTGGCACGGTTATAATGCTCATATCATGCATACGGTGTCTTGCATTGCATAGTTTAGACATCATATACACAATATTCAACACCATGTTCTTAGTTCAGACATCATATCGAATGCCCTCTGTTTAGCATATAAATCACATATGTGAATTAAATGATGCGATCCTGATTACTTAGATAACATGTAGGTGAATTATGTCATGCGATCTTGTTTAGTTATTCATCATATCTTTGAATTATGTTATGCTATGCTATCCAGTTTAGATAGACATCATATATGTGAAATTATGTCATGTTATCCGTTTTAGTTAAACAATATACATGTCAACTATTTCATGCCCTCTTTTTTCCACACTATCTATTGCATCTGTCTCTCATACAATGTATGTACATTCAACTATGTTTCCTGTTTATCAGCCATTTGAATTGGAGCGGGTGATGCCAGTATCTAGCGGACTAAAAACACGGTCTTCAAATAAAACAGTGCTACCTCTTGGTGGAGATAGCACCCCGGTTGTACATGCACAAGAACCAACCCTACCACACATAACCCAAACTCTCGCAGATTGTACCCCTACTGCGATGGACAGAGAACCAGCTTCACCCAATCTAACCCCAACCCCAGCCGACAGTAACCCAGTTCCTGTTGACACGGCACCATCTCCACCACAGAGCTCCCAAACAAGAGCAGTTAGTAAGGCAGCTCCAGTGCCCAAAGGGCCTGTACTATCATGGCGAACCCCAACTCCACCAGTTAGTACGCCTATTCCTGTGGAGGAAGCACAACCAGCTAGTCGTAGTTTAGCATCTATCGCATTTGATGTTGTTAAATCGTATGTGCGTATCTTCCCATCTTGGAAATATTATACTAAAGATGAAGGAAAATGTCAGTTGCAGGTGTTTGTCCAGGAGTTATGTGTAAGTAATGTTATTCATGGCAATTACTTTGCTTCGTCCCATACATCCTACCTCCATGATGGTTATAATACAGCAAATTTTCCCATTTTTCTTTATAGAGAAGGACTGATTTGGAAACTCGGGATGAGGTAACCTGTGCTAATACCTCTGTTGTCTTCAAGAATGCTTGGTGGCAGTATCGGAATTACCTGAAGAAAACGTACTTCACCGGCAAAGAAACTCATCAAATTCCCTTACGTTCTCCTGAGACACATTTACTGGACGATGACTGGGAACATCTTGTTCTATACTGGTCCCGAACCAAGAATGTGGTAAGGTCTATGAGCTCATTTTCTATTTTTAAGTATTATATTCTTGCATCTTAATGTACTCTGTTCATGTAGAACAAGTGCCTAAACCTAAAGAACAACTAATCTAATTTAAGATTCCATTGCTATCATAGTTCTAAAAAGCGTTAGGCGTTAATTGTGTGTTTTGCCACCGTCTTGCGCTTTACTGACCAAAGCGCATGCTTATGCGCAGTTATGCATAGATTATGCGTAGTTATGCGCAATGCGTTTTGCCAACGCCTAGAGCCTAGGCGCGCTTAAGTGCTCGCTTTGGCGCGCCTTTTTAACTATGATTGCTTTGCTCTTGTATCATTGTATTTACTCATACAAACTTATTTTTAAATTGAAGGATCCAACTGAAACTCCAATGGCACAGCAGGTATGTTCACGCATGTTTCTTTAACAGGTTTGCTCTTATCAGTAGCTCTGTTGATTTCAATTTCAATTGTGTATATAGTTGACTTTCATATCATGCACATTACTAGCATCACAATAGAGCCAATAGTGTTGTTGTACATGTAGACCCGTGGTACCCATCTAAAATCTTGTTGTGTCGTGTAGTTTCCCACGCTTTGTATTCTTTCACTGCTGCTTTGTCTTGAACTGATATGATTTGAACCGTGTCTCTATTTTGATTTGGCAAGACAATCCAGTGACCATAGGACATAAATATATGTTTGTTTGATGCTTTTATTATGTACTAGTACTTGGCAATAGAAGACTTGGTAGTTTAATCCTGTCCACCTTACTAATGAACTGGTTCACCTAAATGAGTTTCATATACTAGTACATGCTAAACTTGTTATGTGTCTGCTTGTTTCTTCTTTTAGAATGCTGACAGAATATTGGGGAAGAGTGCCTTATTAAGCAATGGTAAAGGAAGTAATGCAGATAAGGTTCAGGATAGTGACACATCCTTGTTGGTCTCCAACAAAGCTGATAAAACAGCTAAGGAAGACTATCTTGAAGACAGTGAGACAAACCCAAAGTCCTGTCTTGGTTTAGTGTTCGAGTTACTGGCCACAACCGCTTGCACAAGCTATTCAAACTCACTGTTTGAATCAGTTCGGTTTCTTGAGTCTCAACTACAAGCTGAAAGACATCGATCAGTTGTGCTTCGACAAGAAGCGGAAGGACTGCGGAAGTCCCTGGAGCATTCAGATGCATACTTTCTGGTGCAACAACAAGCGTTGGAGGATTTTAGCGCCAAACAGGACAAAGCTAATCAGCTTGCTAAGCTTATTGGCAGCATGGTGGATACCCAGGATAACGTTTCTTGAGCTCTTCTGAAGTTGTTTCAGTTATGCTCTTGTTTTGTTGCCACGTTTATTTGCACTGGTGGCAAATTTTGATGGCCAGTGTATGTAATGTGCTGCTTTGTTCCCTATATTTGCACTGGTGGCGAACTTTGATGCCCAGTGGATGTAATATGTGTAATAGCGGTAATAGGCTAGTGTTAATTGCTTGCTTATTTATTTCCTTATTGTCTTGTTTAGTTGTTTGCTTGTAGTCACTGCAGTTCTTTTTCTGTTTTTTCTAGTGGCCACAATAGCCTATTTTTGGTAACTAGGCCAAAATAATCATGGCAACACACGGACTATTGTAACCATGGGCCTCCTGCAGGCCGTATGATCCATGGGCCTTCGTCCGGCCGTAGGATCCATTGGCCTTCTATACAGGCCTTAGGGTCCATGGGCCTTCTACGGGCCGTAGGGTCCATGGGCCTTCTACGGGCCGTACAATCCATGGCCCTCATACGGGCCGTAGGATCCATGGGCCTTCTACGGGGCGTATCATCATTTCACCAATCATGGGCCATACTATTCATGGACCATAACGGGCCGTTAATAGGCCGTATTTGATAACTCTATGAAAACAGCCCAACGGGTTTTTTGACATGAAAACGGCCCAACGTATTAACGGTCCACAAACGGGCCGACTGTAACGACGGGCTGAATTTGGCCCACAAGCAGAAAATGACAGTAACGGGCCATATGTAACCGAATGCTGCAAATGAGCCCAAGAATCAATGGGCCCTGAGAAGGCCGAAAGATAACTTGGGCTAGAAACGGCCCAACGGAATAACGGGCCATTAATGGGTATAAAGTGATACGCTGTTCATTACGGGCCAGTTTCACCACGGGCCGTTAATGGGCCAAGAGTTACAAAGGTCCTCATATGGGCCGAAAGAAGTCACGGGCCACACATGGGCCGGAAGTTAAAATGGGCTGAATCATATTGGACGGCCCAGATGACGCTATTGGGCCTAATTCGGATAGGGTGTAACGGGCCCTGGGTTAGCGGGCTGTAAATGGGCTATATGCGAACAGGCCGTTAACAGGCTTTCCGTGGGCCGGCCCGCCACCTTTTGACCAAGTCAAACGGGTCGGCCTTTTCACGGGAATGGGCCTCTGTTGGGCCGTGCCACGTGTCGCCGTATCATAGACGCCTTCGGTCCAATGAGCAGATTACATCTGTCCCAACGGTGAGCCGGCACGTGTTTCCTCCAGCCAATGATGATTTTACACGTGGAAAATCCCAATTGGTCGGGGCTGTTAATGGGTTATCGGATCCAAAACCCGACCCGATAGCTTAACGGCGTTCCGTTACGGTGGATGCCACGTGTCGGCCACCCTTGACGAAAGCACTTATGTGACGCGTGATTTGTCGTCATGGAAGTGGACACTTCCGTGATGATAATCTTGGTAATGTCATGGAACACTTCTACGACAGCACAGGTATGACTATCTTGATTCTGTCATAAAATCGGCATGGATGTACATGCATGACAAAAAACACGACCTACTATGACAAACACGTATCATCACGGAAGTGTATTTTTTTGTAGTGCTAGTCCAGGACACCGTCACCCTCCAGCGAATCTCTGCTCCAAAATGATGCCCCCAGGAGGAAAAACGACACCACAGTCTTCGTTATCATCTGATCTCAGAGACCCAGATTCAGGGTTTCCTCCGGAATAGCTGCCCCCTTGAGGAAGAGAGGCACGCCATCTGCAACTGCCCATGAACCCAAGCGGTGCCCATCGCCATATAGCTCTCATGATGACGCCTTCAAGAAGGACACGACGCCATTAGCGCCATCGTCACCCTAGGGATTTCACCTGAGAGACTGTGAGGTGGGAAAAGGTAGGGCGGACTCGAATGACATCTCCCTGAAGAAAAATGGCACCCTTGGGCGTCGTCGCCGTCATGGCTGGCAAGAGCCGACGATTATCCCAATCCAGATCCCACCTCCCGCACCGCCCCATCCCGGTGACCGGCTAGCAGTGCGGCCACGTCTAGTAAGACAAAGTGCATGTAGCAGGGAATGGAGGGAGAAGCATCTCGGTGTCGTTGGCCGCTGGGGCAGCGAGCCGTGGCATCAACCCGTCGGCGGATCGTTGGCCACCTGATCTGATCCCCAGCTGCCCACCCGCCCCGCCACGCCACCGAACAGGGAGGCCATCCCAGGGACTGTCGCCACTGATCCAGGGCCCTCCGCCCCAGATCAGGAGGAGTGCACATGTACCAAAAATATTCTCCAAGCTCACTTGTTTACAATTGCACAATGTTAATAATCACTGGAAAAATGATGGAGTGAAGTGTTGTTCTAGTCGCAAATGACTAATCGAACTAAATTGTTCTAGCACATCTCTTAAATTTAGTTGTATGGCATAACTTAGGTAGGTCCTATCTCCAACAAAGCTAAGTTTTCATAGCGCACTTCAACATTGAGTCATAGGCCACTATCCAACACTACCCACATATATTTCAACAACTATTTGAACTAACCAGTTGAAAGTCGTGCAAACCCGAAAGATTTTATTCAAGTTCGGTTATAATTTACATAAAAAATGGTTGATATTTTGACCGTTTAACAACAAGAACTAGAAAAAAACTATAACGGATGACCACCTCGTACGCGTGGCCACCTAATAACCCACAAGTATAGGGGATCACAACAGTTTTCGAGGGTAGAGTATTCAACCCAAATTTGATTCGACACAAGGGGAGCCAAAGAATATTCTCAGATATTAGCAGCTGAGTTGTCAATTCAACCACACCTGAAAGACTTAATATCTACAGAAAAGTATTTAGTAGCAAAGTAGTATGGAAGTAACGGAAATGGTGGCGAAAGTAACAATAGCAGTTTTGTAGCAATCGTAACCATGGCAACGGAAAATTAACTTAGTAAAGATCAATATGAAACGAGCTCGTAGGCAATGGATCAATGATGGATAATTATGTCGGATGGCATTCATCATCTTACATTTTCCTAAACATTTTTCTTCCTCTGAAAATTTCTGAAACTTTTAGTGACTCAAAATAAAAGTGAACCAAACTCAACAAGATTGATAGCAACTACTCCTACAAGTGCCTAGAAGCAATATGATGGATCAAAACTACTTTGGACCATATAAATTTGACATGCAACCTCAAGAACAGGGTCACCATAGCAGCAAAAATTTGCAATAAATAAAGCACTAGAACAAAAACTAATTAGACCATTGGAGGAGTCACACACTGAAGAACAATCCCCCAAAGTAGTTTTGTGAATGGAGCTTTGAACAAGGAGATCGAAAATGGCAGCAAAATGAGCATTAACACGGGTTTGAGCTATGGAGTGATTTTTTCTGGAGGAAGACAAAGTGGATAGGTGCTGCAATAAGTGGAGGGGGCCACATGGGGCCCACAAGGTCGGGGGATGCACCCAGGGGGGTAGGGCGCGCTCTCCACCTTTGTGGCCCACTGGTGAGGCCCCTAGTGTGTGTTCAGTGCCAAAAATTCTAGAATATTATATAAAAAATAATACTAAATTTTCAAGGCATTTGGAGAACTTACATTTTCGGGACATTTTTTATTGCATGGATAATTCAGAAAACAGACAGAAAATACTATATTTGCTTTATTTAATCTAAATAACAGGAAGTAAAAAGTGGATACAGAAAGTTGTGCCTTCTAAATCCATCCATCTCATACCCGTCAAAAGGAATCCATTAACAAGGTTGATCAAGTCTTATTAACAAACTTCTTCTGAATGACATGCATGAAACTGGAGAATTTTCGAATAACACTAGGTTAACTCAACATGGATGATCATGTCCCCAACAATAAGAATATCATATTGCTTCTTGACAGTAGGAAGAGGTAATTCAAACCCTCCAATAACAATAGTTGAAATTTTCCAATAGAATTGATACTGTGAACTTGAGGTTGTTTCTTCGGAAAGTGTATCGTATGCTTGTTACCGTTAACATGAAAAGTGACATTGCCTTTGTTGCAATCAATAACATCCCCTGCAGTATTCAAAAAGGGTCTACCAAGGATGATCGACATACTTTCGTCCTCGGGAATATCAAGAATAATAAAGTCCGTTAAGATAGTAACATTTTCAACCACAACAGGCACATCCTCACAAATACCGATGGGTATAGCAGTTGATTTATCAGTCATTTGCAAAGAGATTTCAGTAGGTGTGAACTTATTCAAATCAAGTCTACAATATAAAGAGAAAGGCATAACACTAACACCAGCTCCGAGATCACATAAAGCACTTTTAATATAGTTTCTTTAAATGGAGCATGGTATAGTTGGTACTCCTTGTTCTCCAAGTTTCTTTGGTATTCCACCCTTAAAATTATAATTAGCAAGCATGCTAGAAATCTCAGCTTCTGGTATCTTTCTTTTATTTGTAACAATATATTTCTTATACTTAGCATAAGGAGGCATTTTAAGCATGTCAGTTAAACGCATACGAAAACTGATAGGTCTAATCATTTCAGCAAAGCGTTCAAAATCCTCATCATCCTTTTTCTTGGATGGCTTAGGAGGAAAGGGCATGGGTTTCTGAACCCATGGTTCTCTTTATTTACCGTGTTCCCTAGCAACAAAGTCTCTCTTATCATAACATCGATTCTTTGATTGTGGGTTATCAAGATCAACAACAGGTTCAATCTCTGCATCATTACTAGGTTGAGCATCAACATGAACATCATCATTAACATTATCACTAAGTTCATGTTCATTATCAGATTGTGTCTCAGCATCAAAAATATAAATATCATTAGGATTCTCAGGTGTGTCTACGACAGGTTCACTAGAAGCATGCAAAGTCCTATTAGTTTTATTTTTCTTTTTATTAGAAGGAGTAGGTGCATTAGTATTAACTCTTTGAGAATCCTACTCAATTCTCTTAGGATGGCCCTCAGGATACAAAGGTTCCTGGGTCATCTTACCACCTCTAGTCATAACCCTAACAACATTATCATTATTCTTACTATTGAACTGATTAAGCAAATCATCTTGTGCCTTAAGTACTTGTTCTACTTGAGTTGTAACCATGGAAGCATGTTTAGTAATAAGCTTAAGATCATTAACAATTCTACTCATATAATCACCCAAGTGGTCAAGCATGTAAGCATTACGTTTCAATTGTCTACTAACATAAGCATTGGAATTTTCTTGTTTAACAATAAAATTATCAAACTCGTCCATGCATTGACTAGTAGACTTATTATGAGGAATATCACCTTCATCAAATCTAAGGAGACAATTTACCTCTACTACACGTGTTGGGTTATCAAGACCATATATTTCTTCAATAGGCGATAAATTTTCGACATTTTCAATGTTAATACCTTTTTCTTTCATAGATTTCTTTGCCTCTTGTATTTCTTCAGGACTGAGAAATAGAATACTCCTTTTTTTAGAGTTGGATTAGGAATTCATTCAGGAAGTGTCCAATCATTATCATTACTCAATATATTATTCAATAGCAACTCAGCTTGCTCAACAGTTCTTTCCCTGAAAACACAACCAGCACAACTATCCAGGTGGTCTCTGGAAGCATCGGTTAGTCCATTATAAAAGATATCAAGTATTTCATTTTTCTTGAGAGGATGATCAGGAAAAGCATTAAGTAATTGGAGAAGCCTCCCCCAAGCTTGTGGGAGACTCTCTTATTCAATTTGCACAAAGTTAAATATTTCCCTTAAGGCAGCTTGTTTCCTATGAGCAGGAAAATATTTTTGAGAGAAGTAGTAAATCATATCCTGGGGACTACACACACAACCAGGAGCAAGAGAATTAAACCATAGCTTAGCATCACCATTTAATGAGAAAGGAAACAACTTAAGAATATAGTAATAGCGAATTTTTTCCTCATGAGCAAATAGGGTGGCTATATCATTCAGTTTAGTAAGATGTGCCACAACAGTTTCAGATTCATAACCATAGAAAGGATCAGATTCAACCAAAGTAATTAACTCAGGATCGACAAAGAATTCATAATCCTTATCAGTAACAAAGATAGGTGATGTAGCAAAATTGGGATCATATTTCATTCTAGCATTGAAAGATTTTTCTTTCAGCTTAGCTAACAGTTTCTTAAGATCATCTCTATCATTGCAAGCAAAGAAGTCCATAGCATTTTCTTCATCCATAACATAACCCTTAGGTACAACAGGCAATTCATATCTAGGGTAAAATCATAATCTTTAGTTTCAATATCATCAGTTTTAGTTATTCCATTCTCTCTAACCCTAGCAAGTTGTTCATCAAGAAATTCACCTAGTGGCACATTATTATCAAGCAGAGAAGTAGTTTCATCATAAGCATCATGCATAGCAGAAATGACATCATCAATAACATGCGTCATATCGGAATCAATAGCAAGTGTAGGTGTCGCAAGTTTACTCAAAACAGAAGGAGAGTCCAATGCAGAGCTAGATGGCAGTTCCTTACCCCCCCCCCTTGTAGTTGAGGGATAGATCTTGGTTTTGTTGTCTTTCAGATTCCTCATAGTGATCAAAAGATATAAATCCCAAGTGACTTAGAGAATAGAGCTATGCTCCATGCGACGGCGCCAGAAAAAGATCTTGATAACCCACAAGTATAGGGGATCGCAACAGTTTTCAAGGGTAGAGTATTCAACCCAAATTTATTGATTCGACACAAGGGGAGCCAAAGAACATTGTCAAGTATTAGAAGATGAGTTGTCAATTCAACCACACCTGAAAGACTTAATATCTACAACAAAGTATTTAGTAGCAAAGTAGTATGGAAGTAACGAAAATAGTGGAAAAAGTAACAGTAGCAGTTTTGTAGCAATCGTAACAGTGGCAACGGAAAAGTAACTTAGCAAAGATCAATATGAAATGAGCTCGTAGGTAATGGATCAATGATGGATAATTATGTCAGATGCCATTCATCATGCAACAGTTATAACATAGGGTGACACAGAACTAGCTCCAATTCATCAATAACATGTAGGCATGTATTCTGAATATAGTCATACGTGCTTATGGAAAATAACTTACATGACATCTTTTGCCCTACCCTCCCGTGGCAGTGGGGTCCTATTGGAAACTAAGGGATATTAAGGCCTCCTCTTAATAGAGAACTGGACCAAAGCATTAGCACTTAGTGAATACATGAACTCCTCAAACTACGGTCATCACCGGGAAGTGTCCCAACTATTGTCACTCCGGGGTTGCTGGATCATAGCACGTAGTAGGTGACTATAACTTGCAATATCAGATCGAGAACACAAATATATTCATGAAAACATAATAGGTTCAGATCTGAAATCATGGCACTCGGGCCCTAGTGACAAGCATTAGGCATAGCAAAGTCATAGCAACATCAATCTTAGAACATAGTGGATACTAGGGATCAAACCATAACAAAACTAACTCGATTACATGGTAAATATCATCCAACCCATCACGCTCCAGCAAGCCTATGATGGAATTACTCACGCACGGCGGTGAGCATCATGAAATTGGTGATGGAGGATGGTTGATGATGACGATGACGACGATTTCCCCTCTCTGGAGCCCAAAACGGACTCTAGATCTGCCCTCCCGAGGAAGAACAAGGCTTGGCGGCGGCTCCGTGTCGTAAAACGCAATGAATCCTTCTCTCTAATTTTTTCTATCCGAACATGAATATATGGAGTTGGAGTTGAGGTCCATGGAAATCCAGGGGCCCACAAGGACGAAGGGCGCGCCCCCACCCTTGTGGCCAGGGTGTGGCCCCCCTTCAATTGATTCTTTCGCCAATATTTTTTATTAATTCCAAAAATCATCTCCGTGAAGTTTCAGGTCATTCTAAGAACTTTTATTTCTGCACAAAAATAACACCATGGCAATTCTGCTGAAAACAACGTTAGTCCGGGTTAGTTCCATTCAAATCATGTAGGTTAGAGTCTAAAATAAGAGAAAAAAGAGTTTGGAAAAGTAGATACGATGGAGACGTATCACCATCCTACCCTGTCGCACCGCCTTCACCATCCGTGCCATCATCATCGTGGTTCCTCCAGCGGGGGAACATGTCGAAAGGCCATGACAACCTTGTCTGATGGCTGCCTGCCGCTCACAGAGGAGCCGCTCTGCCTCTTGCTGCACCTTGCGGAGGGCCGTCAGGACCACTACCGACATAGCCTTCTGAGCCCTAGCGGCGGCCTTGCCGCGACCAGCATTGGCAGAGAAGTCGCTAAGCGACCACTCCTCCCCAATCTTGGTGAGCTCACCCTCAAGGCGGCGTCCGTCTCTGCGGTGGTGATAGAGCGGTCGAGCGACCACGTGGCTGCGAGGTGAGGGTCATTGCGGATCCATTCCGGCGCCATGTCGCTCTTGGAAAATGTAGAGCAGTGAATGACATTGTGTCAGTGTCAAAACCGGCGGATCTCGGGTAGGGGGTCCCGAACTGTGCGTCTAGGCCGGATGGTAACAGGAGGTAAGGGACACGAAGTTTTACCCAGGTTCGGGCCCTCTCGATGGAGGTAAAACCCTATGTCCTGCTTGATTAATATTGATGATATGGGTAGTACAAGAGTAGATCTACCACGAGATCGAAGAGGCTAAACCCTAGAAGCTAGCCTATGGTATGATTGTTGTTGTGTATGTTGTCCTACAGACTAAAACCCTCCGGTTTATATAGACACCGGAGAGGGTTAGGGTTACACAAAGTCGGTTACAATGGTAGGAGATCTACATATCCGTATCGCCAAGCTTGCCTTCCACGCCAAGGAAAGTCCCTTCCGGACACGGGACGAAGTCTTCAATCTTGTATCTTCATAGTCCAGGAGTCCGGCTGAAGGTATAGTCCGGCCATCTGGACACCCCCTAATCCAGGACTCCCTCAGTAGCCCCCAAACCAGGCTTCAATGACGATGAGTCCGGCGCGCAGATTGTCTTCAGCATTGCAAGGCGGGTTCTCCTCCAAATTCCGTGTACCTGTTGAATAAAGTCCGGTTTCTTGTAGATGTTGCGCTCCTTGGCTTCTACGCCCAATAATGGCCGCTTCCCACGTGTCAAATGAATATGAAAAGTCTGAGTGTTTTTACATTCACACTCCTAGCCGCGTAAATGAGCTGACCTATTTAAGGAGACGAGGATTTAGATCCAAACCACATCTTCCCCCCTTCGCGAGTGCACATCAGAGTGCATCCGACAAAGGTCCATTCCACCATGGCCAGTCGTCGCGACTCCTCCTCTCGCCCTTCAGCCCTCAGCCTGGATACTGGGAGAGATGCTTCATCCCGCATAGCGAGCTAGTGACGCTCCAGACCAAGGGATTTCTCCCCCCGGCCTATATGGTCCCAGTTCGAGCCGGCCTTGCCATCTATAATGGCGGAGAGCAAGCGAAGAGTGCCCCTAATCCCTCCAAAGGAGAGCGGGTGTGCCTCATCCCTTATTTAATAAGGGGGCTCGGATTTCCAATCCATCCATTTCTCCGGGGCTCCTGGAGTTCTATGGCCTCCAGCTACACAATCTCACGCCTGCCTCCGTATTGCATATCGCGGGCTTCGTAGCCCTCTGCGAGCTGTTTTTGGGTATCGAGGCCCATTTCGAGCTATGGAAAAGGTTATTCTTCCTTGTGCCCCGCTCTAAGGAGGGGTCAACGTATCAAGTGGGCGGAGCCGAAGTGTGGCGCACCGCCGGGACCGGATATCTGTCCGGAACCCCAAAGAAGGCGTCTGAAGACTGGCCCTCGGAATGGTTTTATATAGAAGACGTCCCGCTGCTGGATCCTGTCCGGATCGGCCTCCCTGAATTCGACAGTGCTCCCTTAAAGAAACGCCTAAGCTGGCGTCCACGGAGCCCTCAGAGGGAAAGTGACAGGGACATCATTTACCTAATGGGCCGAATAAGATTGTTAGCCCATTCCGGACTAACCATGATCGGGGTTATGGCCGAATGCATTATGCGGGGGGTGCAACCGCTTCAGTATAGAAGCCACCCCATGTGGGACTTCAACGGGGAAGACGACGCCACCCGCTACAGCCGTAAGGGGCCGGATTCAGCTGCCGCTCTACTAAAGATCTTGTCCACTTTGTATAAGGGAGAAGAGGAGGAATTTCTCCGTGTCAACCCACAGGGTGGATTCTCTATGCACAATCCCCAAGCTGGGTAAGCGGTCGTATTTACTTGCCCATCCGTTTTGTATTCCCATTATTAAATATTCAGTCTGATGACTTCAACACAGGAACTGCGCCGGGCTGTTAAGGAAATAAGCAGCCCTCCTCCACAACCCAAGCACCCAGGACGGTCCCTCGACCCGGCCTCTCAAGAGGATCCGGACATATCTATGGAGCTGATTGATGGAGTGTTCCATCAATTGAGCAAGGACAATGCCTGGGTGGCCATTACGACCGATTACCCAGGGCTAATCCCGGCCTCCCAGGTAACTGAGATCGAAGTCCCAGTACCCCGAATAGGTGTCCGCCCTCTCGTGTTTTTAGTTTCCTGATTATAAACGAACTTTGCAGGGGAGGTTTTTAAAGCGGAAGGCCGAACCTGCGGCGACAAGCCAACGAGGGGCCGCAGGGCCCCGTGGGCAGAAAAGAAGTGCAGTCCGGACCGAGGCGTCAGTGCAAAGGTATGGCGCGCCCCCTTATCCCAGGTGTTATACCTTCGAGGAACATTGACACTCGTGCTTTCTTCATGACAAAGAGACCTCGCCAGACTATATCCGGAGAGGCTGCCAATCGCGCCTCCACCAGCCAGGCTCCAAAGCCTGGCCCGGAGGCGGAGGCGAACGCAAGGCGCGCGCCAGACGCTCCTCCGACGGAGGATGTGGACAGGTTGTCTGCCACCAACTCTGAGGTGGAGAGTTCCATGAACCACAGGCGTCGCCGGACAATTCTTCGCGATGCTTGTTTCTCTCAAGGGGCGTTAGATACGTTCAACTCGGGAGATGCGTACCTCCGTGCCGCTCAAAATGGTCTAGCCAGAGCCACGGAGCAATATGTAAAAGACATATGGGTAAGAAAATTTTGGTAATTATATATATACCAGTAGCCCTCGAGACTTGAAACAGTTAGAATAACTGATTTAAGGATCATTTGTTATGCAGGTTCTTACAGAAAAGAATTCCCTACTGTCCAAGGAGCTGGAAGAGTGCAAAGGCCAACTTGAGGCTGCACTGGCCGCGGCAGGGGAGCCCAAGGAGACCCCCTCTGGTAATATACACTTCGAAAGATAAGTATTTTGCGAAGCACGGCATGGGTGCGAATCTGACAAATGAAATTGCAGATGGCGCCGGATTGAATCCGGAAAGGCAACACCTCCCACGCCAGCTAAAGGCTGGTGAGAAGGTGCTGACAAAGGTGAGGCGGGAGAAGAACGATCTCCAAGATGCCAACACCAAGCTGGGCGTCGAGCTGAAAGATGCTCGTGCCCAGCTGTCTAACTCCGTGAAGGAGAATCAGCGGCTTCAGCACGGCATATTTAGTAAGTGCTTGAACGAACCTTTGAAAGAAAGTTCGGCGGGGAAGTCGACTAATAGAGCAATGTCTGTAGGTGTGCTAATAGGTCGTCCTGCAGAGGAGATGCCCGGCTCTATGGGTGACCTTCTTCCCGAGCTCTCGCAACTGCTCGATCGAGTTCGGCAGGCGATGCAAGGCGTCGCCCAGGCCCTGTGGCCATCTGTCTCCATGCCCGAAGGTCTTGGAGAACTTGCGGAGAAGCTAAAGGGAGCACGGTGGCGCTTCCGATTATGGAAGATATCGGCATGCCGTCAAGGCGCTAGGGAGGCCTGGGCCATGGTGAAGACGCGGTATGCAAAGGCTGACCCCAACCACATGGCCGAGGTCGGTCCTGTAGGGACCGATGGGAAGGAGATCCCTGTAAGCTTAGTATACGACCAAGTAGAGTTGGCCGCAAAGTATTCCCAGCAGGACTATAAATTAGACAGCCTGTTAGATGGTATTGAATAGGAATACAATCAGTCAAAATGACTATGTAATTTAATTGACATTTATAATGCCTTCTAGCAGGATTGTAGATCATTTGTCATGGCTGACCTTTTCGCTTCAGCCTCGGGACCTGACGATCCGGAGTGTGTCCTAATTCCCATGCGGTTATATAGGAACCGGGGAATGCATGGAGACCAGGCGTAGGGGTCATTAGTGCGTGAACAGACAAGTGCCCGACTAGTTATGTTATATTACATGGTTAGTAAGAAACATCTTCCAGGGAGAATAGTTAGGGGTTCCTTTCCCTGGGAGGCATGCCCTAAGGTGCATGTCCATGCTGCGAAAAGAAACGCAGGAAAAACATCTGGGGGCGTATAGATAAAAATGAAAAAAGATCATCTTTAGTTCACTGACCGAATATTCCCTTAAGAATGCTAGCTTTCGGCTTCACCCAGTCTGAGGTACACGTCCGGCTGACCCAGCAGTAACAATCGCAGAGGTGCTCCCTTTACCACCTAGCCGAACAATCGGGAACGTAGGGGTAAGCACAGGAGCCAGGCAACCCAGCTTGGCCAAAACTTAAGTCATATCGATGCATATAATGGTGAATAAAAGGTACATGCGGAAGTGTGACACATGTGTTGGGCATGAAGCCCGTATGAATAAGCTTCTGTTTAAAGAAGCCCCCAGGTTTAATGAGCGCGGATAGCGCGTCACTTTATGAGCCTTCAAAGGCTATAAGAGAGAGAGAGAGAAGAAGAGAAATGTAAGACAGAAAATATATAAAAAATGGACAGAGGAAGGAGACGAACACAGAGTCCGGCGCTAGGCATAGAATCTTCGGAGACGGGCTGCGTTCCATGGGTTCGGCTCGAGTCGGTTATCCGATGCATCCCGCAGGCGGTACGCTCCACCAGTCAGGACTTGGTCAATTATGAAGGGACCTTCCCACTTGGGCTTGAGTTTGTCCTTTTTCTTGTCCGGTAGTCGTAGAACTAATTCGCCAACGTTGTAATTTTTGGCCCGTACTTCTCTGCTTTGGTATCTTCGAGCCTGCTGTTGATAGAATGCGGAACGGGCTTTTGCCACGTCACGCTCCTCCTCCAATGCGTCCAAGCTGTCCTGCCGATCGAGCTCGGCTTCTCTTTCTTCGTACATGCGCACTCGAGGTGAGTCATGAATTATGTCGCAAGGCAAAACTGCCTCTGCGCCGTACACCATAAAGAATGGTGTGTATCCGGTGGTGCGATTCGGCGTGGTCCGCAGCCCCCAGAGTACGGAGTCGAGCTCCTCTACCCAGTGCGTGTTAGATTCCTTGAGGGACCGCACTAATCTGGGTTTGATGCCGCTCATGATAAGACCATTTGCACGTTCGACCTGGCCGTTAGTTTGTGGGTGATAGACGGAAGCATAATCGAGCTTGATGCCCATGTTTTTGCACCAGAGTTTTACCTCGTCGGCCGTGAAGTTCGTGCCGTTATCAGTGATGATGCTGTGGGGGACGCCGTAACGGTGTACAACCCCGGATATAAAGTCTATCACCGGTCCGGATTCGGCCGTCTTAACAGGCTTGGCTTCTATCCATTTGGTGAACTTATCCACCATGACCAGTAAGTATTTTTGCTTGTGGGTTCCGCCTTTAAGGGGTCCAACCATGTCAAGCCCCCAGACCGCGAAGGGCCAAGTAATGGGGATAGTTTGGAGGGCGGTGGGTGGCATATGGCTTTGGTTTGCAAAGAGCTGGCAACCGGTGCATCGTTGGACTAAGTCCTGAGCGTCTGCCCGGGCCGTCGGCCAATAAAAGCCTGTACGGAAGGCCTTGCTTACAAGGGACCGAGCTGCAGCGTGATGACCGCCGAGTCCGGCATGAATTTCAGCCAGGAGGTTCCGCCCCTCCTCTTCGGAGATGCACCTTTGAAGGACTCCGGTAGTGCTTTTCTTATAAAGCTCTCCCTCGTGGACTCTGTAGGCTTTGGATCGCCGCACTATGCAGCGTGCCTCATTTTGGTCCTCGGGGAGTTCCTGCCTAGTAAGGTAGGCGAGGAATGGTTCTGTCCACGGGGCGATGACGGCCATTATTACGTGGGCTGAAGGTGTTATTTCATTGGCAGAGCCTCCGATTGTGTCAGGATGTTCGGTGTCGGGCAGTGCGGTTGGGTCCGGGCTGTTATTGTTCGGCTCCCCTTCCCATACTACGGATGGCTTGAACAGCCTTTCCAAGAAGATGTTGGGGGGGACTACATCGCGTTTTGCGCCGATGCGTGCCAGGACATCTGCCGCCTGATTATTTTCCCGGGCTATATGGTGAAATTCAAGCCCCTCGAACCGAGCTGACATTTTTAGGACGGCGTTGCGGTAAGCTGCCATTTTTGGATCCTTGGCATCGAAGTCTCCATTTATTTGGGATATTGCGAGGTTCGAGTCCCCGCGCACCTCTAGGCGTTGAATGCCCATGGATACTGCCATCCGGAGACCATGTAAAAGGGCCTCATATTCGGCTGCATTGTTGGAGTCCGTGTACATAATCTGGAGTACGTATTGAACTGTGTCTCCTGTGGGGGACGTCAAAACGACGCCGGCCCCCAGTCCGGCCAACATCTTGGAGCCGTCGAAATGCATGATCCAATTTGAATATGTGCCGTACTCTTTAGGGAGTTCGGCCTCCGTCCATTCTGCGACGAAGTCGGCCAAGACTTGCGACTTGATGGCTCGCCGTGGCTTATAAGTTATGTCGAACGGGAGGAGCTCAATGGCCCATTTTGCAATCCGGCCCGTTGCGTCACGGTTGTTTATAATATCGTTAAGTGGTACTTCCGAGGCTACTGTTATTGAACACTCTTGAAAGTAGTGTCGTAGCTTCCGGGATGCCATGAATACCGCGTACGCAATCTTTTGATAATGCGGGTACCGTGATTTGCAGGGAGTGAGGACAGTGGACACATAATAGACCGGCTTTTGAAGGGGGAATTTGTGTCCGTCCGCTTCTCGTTCGACGACGAGCACTGCGCTTACAACCTGATGTGTTGCTGCAATGTATAATAGCATTGGTTCGCCAATGTTTGGCGCGGCCAGGACTGGGTTTGTTGCCAGTATGGCTTTTATTTCGTCGAGTCCGGCCGTGGCTGCATCCGTCCATTTGAAGTGTTCGGTGCGCCGAAGGAGGCGGTAAAGGGGTAGGGCCTTTTCTCCCAAGCGGGAGATAAAGCGGCTTAGAGCCGCCACGCATCCGGTTAACTTTTGTATTTGTTTGAGGTCCTTTGGGATATCCAGTTGCGACAGAGCTCGGATCTTGGCTGGATTTGCTTCAATTCCTCTACCGGATACAATGAAGCCCAAGAGCTTTCCGGCTGGAACGCCGAAAACGCATTTTTCCGGGTTGAGCTTGATGTCGTATGTTCGGAGGTTATCAAATGTGAGCCTCAAGTCGTCTACTAGAGATTCAACATGTCTTGTTTTGACGACCACATCATCTACATATGCCTCCACTGTTTTGCCGATCTGGCTTGCCAGACATGTCTGAATCATGCGCTGATATGTTGCGCCGGCGTTTTTGAGCCCGAAGGGCATCGTGTTGAAGCAGAATGGGCCGTATGGTGTGATAAATGCCGTTGCGGCTTGGTCTGGTTCTGCCATCTTGATTTGATGGTAGCCGGAATATGCGTCGAGGAAACACAACGAATCGTGTCCTGCGGTAGCGTCGATAATTTGATCGATGCGGGGGAGGGGGAAGGGATCCTTTGGGCAAGCCTTGTTAAGGTCTTTAAAATCAACACACAGGCGCCAGGATTTGTCCTTCTTTGGTACCATCACCAGGTTTGCTAGCCAGTCCGGATGTTTTATATCTCTGATGAATCCGGCCTCCAATAGCTTTGCTAGCTCCTCTCCCATGGCCTGTCTCTTAGGTTCGGAAAAACGCCGAAGAGCCTGTTTGACAGGTTTGAATCCTGTTTGGATATTTAAGCTGTGCTCGGCCAGCCTGCGTGGGATTCCTGGCATGTCTGAAGGGTGCCAGGCGAAAATGTCCCAGTTCTCTCGTAGGAACTCTCGCAGTGCGGCGTCTACATCAGGGTTTAACTGTGCCCCGATGGAAGCTGTTTTATTGGGGTCCGTTGGATGGACTTGGAATTTGACTATTTCGTCCGCCGGTTTAAAGGAGGTGGACTTGGATCTTTTGTCGAGTACCACATCGTCCCTATTCACCGTAGAGCGCAGCGCAGTCAGTTCCTCAGCCGCTAGGGCTTCGGATAGTGCCTCGAGGGCCAGTGCGGCTGTCTTGTTTTCGGCGCGGAGTGCTATGTCCGGATCACTAGCGAGAGTGATGATCCCGTTAGGCCCGGGCATCTTGAGCTTCATGTACCCGTAATGGGGTATTGCTTGGAAGATTGTAAACGCTTCCCGCCCTAGCAGAGCGTGATAACCGCTGCTGAACGGAGCCACATGGAACGTGACCTCTTCGGACCTGTAATTATCCGGCGTGCCGAACACCACATCTAGTGTGATTTTTCCTGTACAGCGCGCTTCCCGACTGGGGATTATTCCTCTAAAGGTTGTGCTGCTTCGCTCAATGCGGTTCCAGTCTATTTCCATTTTTTGAAGGGTTTCCTCATAAATGAGGTTCAATCCGCTGCCGCCGTCCATGAGTACCTTGGTAAGACGAAAGCCGTCCACTATTGGACTGAGGACCAATGCGGCTGGTGCTCGGGCTGTTCGGAATTTAGGTTCATCACTGGCGTTAAAGGTAATAGCCGTGTCACTCCATGGGTTTATTGTTGCTACTTGGTAGACTTCGGCAAGGCTGCGGAGTGTCCTTTTTCGCATATTATTTGATGCGAAAGTCTCGAAGACTGTTAATACCGTATTGGTGTCTCTGGGGTGGCTTTCTGTGGCCTCCGGAATTAGGAGATTTTCGCCAATTTTGGCCACCTGCCGGAGTATCCAACATGCTCTGAGGCTGTGAGTTGGTGTGGCGTCCTCTGTACTGTGAATTTTACAGGGTCCATTGAGCCATCCTTCCAGTACGGTTCCATGCCCTGTAGAGGGTTTTTGCTTTTTAGTGCTTGACCCGGGTGTCTGGTGATGATGCACCCTTTTATTTCGGACTGGGTTTGTATTCAGGGCCGGATTGTCCCAAAATTTGATTTCGGTTTTCCAGGCGCTTTCCATCGCACAGTACTTTCGTACAATGGACGCCAAGTCAGCGAAGTGTGTAATATCACGGCGACTTATGGCGTTGAGTATTCCCTTGTCCGTGCAATTATTGCAGAAGATTGAGATTGCGTCTTCCTCGCGGCAGTCCCTTAGCCTGTTCTTAACCAGGAGGAATCTGGCCCAGTAATGATGTACTGTTTCATCGGGCTCTTGCCTGATTTTGGATAGATCGCTTATGTTGGGGTGGGTGGGTGGAATTAAATCCGAAGCCTCACCCCATCTGAGGCTCAGAGGCCGAGGAATTTCCGAACTCGAAAATTTGGATTCCTGGATGTTGTCCAATGAATCCAGCCCGTCGCCTGACTCTAAGTTCAGGTCTTGAGTGATATCCTCCCCTCCGCGGGTATCCGGCTTGGAGGGATCGGGAATCCGGACGTAGCGAGTCCTTAAGATAGATGAAGGGTCGCCGCACTGTCCCTCTACCACGGCAACGTGATGGGTGACTTGGGGAGAGTTAATCTCTCTCAGATCGGGTTTAGGCCCAATCTGGTCGTAATCCGTAGCGACTCCCAGGGCGGCGAAGCGATCCAAGAGCTCGTTTATGGAGGAGAGCTCCATTGGATCTAACTGCTCGGCGAGTTCCGAGCTGACATGAAGATTGTTTTCGATGGCTCGAGAGGTCATCGTCGGTGCAGAAGCCGAACAGGCGGTCATAAGAAAACCACCTAGCCGGAGGGTTTGGCCGACAGCCAAAGCTCCCTTAGCAATGGTGCCGTCTTTAAAGACGGGGCGGGGCATCTTTCCTGATGGCGACGACGCAGAGGAACTCTGAATGCAAGCACCAATGTCGGTGTCAAAACCGGCGGATCTCGGGTAGGGGGTCCCGAACTGTGCGTCTAGGCCGGATGGTAACAGGAGGCAAGGGACACGAAGTTTTACCCAGGTTCGGGCCCTCTCGATGGAGGTAAAACCCTACGTCCTACTTGATTAATATTGATGATATGGGTAGTACAAGAGTAGATCTACCACGAGATCGCAGAGGCTAAACCCTAGAAGCTAGCCTATGGTATGATTGTTGTTGTGTATGTTTTCCTACGGACTAAAACCCTTCGGTTTATGTAGACACTGGAGAGGGTTAGGGTTACACAAAGTCGGTTACAATGGTAGGAGATCTACATATCCGTATCGCCAAGCTTGCCTTCCACGCCATGGAAAGTCCCTTCCGGACACGGGACGAAGTCTTCAATCTTGTATCTTCAAAGTCCAGGAGTCCGGCTAAAGGTATAGTCCGGCCATCCGGACACCCCCTAATCCAGGACTCCCTCACATTGCGTCGGGCGTATCTTGCCTGCTGCCTCCCTGCACGCTCTGCCTGGGATACGATGGCCCATTATCCCAAGGCACCACCATAACCGCCACCTCCGAGGTAGTGGAGGGGACAGCCCCATGCCTTCACGATCGCCGGTGGCAGCTCCACCTTGACGGCACGGTGGTGGAGGTGTGGCGGTGATGAGGGCACATCCATGCGTGCGTACCGGCTGCGCGGTGGAGACGTTGGGTCATCCTTGATGCGGCTTCTAATCTAGATGACATGGTTGTTGGGGCGATGATGGCTCGTCCTTGACGCGGCGTTTGATATGGAACCTGCAGTTGTGCTGGGGCGAGCCCAGCTTGTCCTTGACCCGCCGGAGTGGGGACGCCGGCTTGTGCTTCATGTGGTGGTGTGGGAAGGACGGTGGCTCCTTCTTGACGCACACTAGAGATGGTGGCAATGGGCCCATGTGATGGAGAAAATGCTTTTTATTATCTTAATCTGATGGATGAACTCTTCGTACATCACAACAACCTTCGTGAGGAGGCGAGGCCATTGCTGCAGCAGCTACTGCGGCGTCTGGTCCTCCTCATCACCCGAGGATATGACGATCTCCTTCTTGATGGAGGAGTTGGCCGTCGTGGATGTCGAAGGGCCCGTAGAGTGAGGGTGGCGGTGCTAAGAACCACCAGAGAAAGAGCTTCCACCAACTCTGCCTCCCTGCATTCGGCATCGCCGCTGGGCTCGGAGAGGAGGAGGGGCTCGGTCATGGTGACAATTAAGGGGAGGGGGACGATTCTCAGGGAGGGGGAGTGTGCATCTGTGCGTCACCGATGCACTGCTTAAATAGCCGCAGTCAGGCCAGTCGAAGGGGCGGTCAAACCGCCTTAATGCGGCGCAACAGCCGAAGCTAGTTTTCGAGATGAGGCATCCGCATTGAAGTGGTGACGCTCGAGAGCTCACGTCCATCAATGCTAGCGGCTACATGCTCTGGACCAACATGAATGTAGCGAGGCAAGAGAAGCGAGCGTTGGATGGAAAGTGCGGGAGAGGCAGGTGGTTTTTTTGGGTGGGCCAGCACAGTCAGAAGCGGACGTGGCAGCAGTCCGGACGCCCGCAAAGCCCCCTAGTTTGTTTCTGCTTTGCGGGAGAAAGTACATCCGAACCACCCGGCAGATTGATACAAGCCCACGTTGGATGGCACAACACGTCCGAACTGCGTGATCTGAATGTATGCGGGTAGTTTGAGGATCCGCGTTGAAGATGCCCTTAGACATGTAGCGGCAAACAAACGCAGTCCACACTGTTTAGTTCATGGATTTGCTATGGGGCATTGATTTTATGTGTTAGAGGGATGGCGATAGTACGACAATGGGCGAAGGCCTTGGGAGGGCGAGGCAGCAAAGCGGTTGCGGGAGTGCCGTCATCTGTGGGGGAGGAGTCAGGAGGCTCGCTCCCAAAATTTAAAAAATGAAACCGATAAGGGCATCTCCAAGACAGCCCCTTAAAACGCCCGTAAACATCGAGACGTAGCTGTTTGAAGGAAATTTACCATCCAACACTAACGGTGTCATGGACTAGGGGGTCCTAGCCATTGCTGGCTAGTCCACGGGCCGAGCTAGCGGCCCATTAAGGAGGAAGGACTTTGGAGGCCTCTAATCCGCCTCAGTTGAAGACTTGGCATGCACTTCAAGTATATCTGTTAGATTCGACATGTAATACCTACCTGGCAACCTACCATGCGTAACCCTAGATACCCATGGTACCTATATAAACCAAAGGGTCTACTCCGTAGAGGATCATTCATTCATCATCATCATCATCGTACCCCTAGGGTTTAGACCACAACTCACAATCTCGAGGTAGATCAACTATGTACTTTGATTCTCCCATAATATAAGAAAGAGCAGGACGTAGGCTTTTACCTCCCTAGAGAGGGCCCAAACCTAGGTAAAAGCATTATGTCCTCTATCTCTTGTTACCCATTGATCCGATCTCACAACTCGGGGCCCCTACCTGAGGTCTATCGATTTTGACACCAACATTGGTGCTTTCATTGGGATCTCGTTGTTTGATCGCCAAGGGTCAATGGCTCATCTGCAGATCGATAGCAGTTTGGCTATGGTGACATCTTTTTCCGCGGCCAGCTTTTCTCCTTTGGCAGCATTGTGTTGCATGCCGATCCGACTGCCCATCTAGGCTGCATCGAGAGCTTTGCTCCAAATCAAGTCATCATGTTCAGAAGCCTAGAGTATACCACGGATGCCCGAGGTGACCTGGCCCGTTTAGGACGGACCCCGGATCAGTTTGAAGACCCTCTGATGTTGTGGCCTCGAAGTGGGCTTATGACGGGATCCTCAGATCCACTCTCTCCCTAGAGCTGACCCTGGAGATAGATCCAGTGATCATCACATCTAGCTTAAACGCTGGGTCATTAGGCATTGGCTTTGAGTCAAGCTTGGCTTTGGACCCAGTAGCAGCGATTGCGTTCTCAATGACCGGTGTAGTTGCTACTCCCGTCGACTAGGGACCAGCTCGGAACGGGGAAGAGGGCGGTGCTATGTCAAGTAGCCTGGACAAACTATTCCAGATTAGCTTGGCTTTCAGTCAGGCCCTGGACACCAAGGAGCTCTCGCAAATAAATGAGGTGCTGGATCGAATCCAAAACCTGGCGATCTCATATGCCATTTACGACCAGATCAGATGTAAAGCTGACGATTAGGATCCCACCAACCACCCACCTAGTAGCCACGGTCGAGGACTTGATATATGTGCTTGACTATAGCTCCGACGAAGCCACCTACATGGATAAAGATGTCTATGGCGATTCCGGAGAAAATCTATCTGCGGCCGTACCTCATACAGGGAATTGGGCTGCAACATCTACCTACGATGTCTACATGGTTGACACTCCCAAGGATGACTCCAAGGAGAAACCTAGAGAAAACCCTAGGCGTCGCCACCCAAGAAGGCGATCGATCGGTAACAATGGAAGCAGAAGCACGACCAACACCTCGGGTGCCACTGATAATGGTGTTGCCCCTGACGCCTTCGAGAACCTGGGCGAGGACGTTCAAGCCTCACCCACCCAAAAAAATAGGTCCACCGGAATGCCCGCGATGGAAAATCACAAGGATTAACTCCCAAGATCCGAGGATGATGCAAGTCTTGGACCCAAGACTTCGTGGTTGTCGGTGTCAAAACCGACGGATCTCGGGTAGGGGGTCCCGAACTGTGCGTCTAAGGTTGATGGTAATAGGAGGCAGGGGACACGATGTTTTACCCAGGTTCGGGACCTCTTGATGGAGGTAATACCCTACGTCCTGATTGATTGATATTGATGAGTATGAGGATTACAAGAGTTAATCTACCATGAGATCGTAATGGCTAAAACCCTAGAAGTCTAGCCTGTATGATTGTGATTATGATTGCCTCTATGTACTAAACCCTCCGGTTTATATAGACACCGGAGGGGCTAGGGTTGCACAAAGTCGGTTACAGAGAAAGGAATCTTCATATTCGAACGCCAGGCTTGCCATCCACGCCAATGAGAGTCCCATCCGGACACAGGAGAGAGTTGTCTGTCTTGTATCTTCATAGCCCATTAGTCCGGCCCATTTCACACAGGCCGGACGTCCGAGAACCCCTTAATCCAGGACTCCCTCAGTAGCCCCTGAACCAGGCTTCAATGATGATGTGTCCGGCGTGCAGATTGTCTTCGACATTGCAAGGCGGGTTCCTGCTCCGAATACTCCAAAACAGCCTTCAAATATCGAAAACGTGTTCGGCTCTGCAAAACAAATACCGCGCACAACCGCAGAGAGTATAATATTTCATGAGTCCAATCTGCTGACAACTTTTGTAGCGCGACATCACGTCCCTGCCCGATCATTACTTCGAACCGTTTTTTCTTTAGCCTCCCGCTCCACGTTTCAAGATGCGGTTTTATTGGCACGTCTTGTCGAAGCAAAGATCGTGTCCCCTTATTGCAGGATTCTCATCAATACAGGAGTGGGTAATCCAACCGCGCCGCCTGCAGGACCCTTGGGTAATAGGCGAGTTTTAAGGCGAGTGGGGAGGCACTTGATATTCACTGCCTTTATAAAGGGATAAGGATTCACCTCTTTCACCCACGCGTTCCTTCTCTCTGCCCATCCATTCTCGAGCTCCAGCACCCAAGCTTCCATCCTTTCCACCTCAAAAAAAGTGCTCCAGCCATGTCCGGATTTGGAGCGCAAGGCAAGTGGATGGTTTCCTCCATCAAGGAGAAGGACATCACCAAGCTCCGAGAGCTCGGGTACTTAGCCAAAGAAATCGCCCACCGGCTTCCAGCAACGGGGCAGCTCATCCCCACCCCCTAGCCCCATGAGAGGGTGGTATTCATCCCCCACTTCATCTGCGGACTGGGATTTCCTCTCCACCCATTCGTCCGCGGACTCATGTTCTACTACGGGCTAGATTTCCACGATCTTCCCCCCAATTCCTTCCTCAACATCTCGTCATTCATTGTCGTGTGCGAGGCCTTCCTCCGCATCCCACCCCACTTCGGATTGCGGTTAAAGATCTTCAATGTGAAGCCGAAGGTGGTGGGCGGTCAACACGCAGAGTGCGGAGGCGCCATGGTGAGCAAGCTGCCAAATGTCACATGGCCAAAGGGTACCTTCGTGGAGACCGTCAAAGGGTGGCAACAGCAATGGTTCTACGTCACAAAGCCTCACGACGCCACCTGGGCCGTGGCTCCTGAATTCCAGTCCGGCGCTTCGATGCGGCTCACCTCCTGGCTAGACAAGGGCTTGGATTGGTCTTCGTCGGACGAGCTGATGGCGCTTCAGACGCGCATCAGGAGCATGGTGGACAAGAACGTCAAGCTTGTCAATGTGATCCAGGTGATGCTTGCTCGCCGGATCCTTCCGTACCAAAGCCGGACTTGCCATCTGTGGGAGTTCGATCCGGCCAAGTACCAGACCTTGCAACAGTTGTTCAGCACTAGCACAAAGACTGTCGGATTTCGGGTTCCGGGAAAACCCTTGAGGTTCGAACACTGGGGTGCACCAAATATCTCTCCCCCCTCTAGTTCACGCCCTCACCGCAATCTCAAGGCTTAGCGCGTCGAACCTGCAGAACAAAGGGACACAAGATTTATACTGGTTTGGGCCACCGATGTGGTGTAATACCCTACTCTAGTGTGGTGTGGTGGATTGCCCCTGGGGCTGAGGATGAATAGTTACAAGGGAAGAACTGCCTCCTGAGGAGAGGTGTTCTTGTGCTTGGTCAGTTGATGCGGTAGAGGATCCTTCCCCGCCTTCTACGATGGTGGCTAGCCCTATATATAGAGGCCCGGGTCCCCTCCCCAAATATTAGGCGGGAAGGGATCCCACAATGGCCAATTTGAAGGGGGGCAGCTAGTACAAGCTATCCTGACAAAAGATGGTCTTCGCCCGCCAAAGGCTCTGGTGGTGACGCCGTCCTGGGCTCCACGGCGACCTCCGTCCTGCCGTCCTGCTGGTCTTGGTTTTGTTGCACCGATATGGAAACCTTTGCTTGATGCCTCGGGACTCCGCGCATGTGCTTGCTTCTTTAGCACCAAAGAGGAAACAAGGACACTACGCCCGCTGGCGCCCGCCTGGCCTTGGTCGTCATGGCTTGTGTCACTGGAACCTCATGAGGTGCCCCTTTGTCACATCCCTAGCTTCCGGTGCTGCCTAGTGTTTGCATCATGTTTAAATTTTTGAAACTTGAACAGAGGAAATTTGGAAGCCTCAAAAACTTAAATAAAAGAAGGGCAAAAACCCTAAAATCTCATTCATTGTTCCAAAATGCTCTTCTTAAATGTTTGATAATTTTTGGCAAGGGTTCTGGCCCCAACCAAAATATTGAACATTTTTAAGGACTTAATCTTGGGACTTTGAATTTAAATCTTTAGCTATTTGAATTTGAATTATATTCATATAATTAGAATATAATTTCAAATACCCCTGAAATATTTTATGAGCTTTTGGAAAAGTCCATCTAGCAAAATAAAATATTCAGAGGAGTTTTTGGCATTGTTTGAATTATTTTAAATTCAAAACAGTGGCAAAGGGAAGTAAATTAAGCAAAACAGAAGAAAAAATAAAAAAGAGCAGAAGACCTACCTGTCGCTTACCTGGACCTACCTGGCGGCCCAGCTGCGGCCCAGCACTGCTGGCCCAGCCCAGCAGTCGCCCCCACCGTCTTCAACCTCCTGCCAGTAGGCAGGAGGGCGTGTGGTCGCCGCACGTGGGCACGCACGCGCCACCTCCTGCTTCACACCGCTGCCCCGACGCGTCTGGACGACGCCACGCACCCCTTCTGGAACCCGTCGCTCACTCTCTCGTCCCCATCCTCTCCTCTGCTCTCTCTTCCTCTTTGCCCGAGCGGAGCTCGTCGCCACCGACGCCGTTCGCCGCGGCCACAGCCACCCCCTCGCTCCCTCTCCGCATCCCTGAGCTCCGTCCCGACCCCATGGAGCTACACACCCGACGCACGCGACCAGAGGAGGCCCCAGTCGACCGGCGCGTTGTCGTCTTCATCTCCGGTGCCCGGAGATCGTTGCCGTCAATTCGCCGTCGCAGAAGCTTCCCCGAGCTCGCCGACCCCTCCGTTCGATCCACTGTGAGCCCCGCCGCCTTTCCCCCTCCTCCTAGAGCTTGTTTCCGCCCTCTAGCCGCCTGTTCTGCCGTGCCCGAATCTTGCTGCCGCCGTGCCATGTCGCTGCCGCGGCCAGAGCTGCCTCCGCCCGTTTTTGAGCGTGTCGCCGTTCTCACCGTGCTCCCAGGAGCCGAACGCATGCACCAGCTCCTCCTGCCGTGCTCCCTAACACCGACCCCGAGCTCGCCCGAGCTCCGGCCGCCGCCGAGGTCGACGCCGTGCTCAACTCCGGCCACCTCGCGGCCTCCCGTCCGTTCCTTTGGATGCGGACGAGCAAGAGCTCCTCCCTAGTGCCCCCAGCGCGCCAAACCACCACTCGTAGCGCCAAACCTGCCACCACCCGAACTCCGGCCGCCACTCACGAGCTCGCCGTCGTCGGTACCGGCCACCACAGGCACGGCCACCACCACCGTTCGATGCACACCAGTGAGGGCTCTCCAACGAGCCAAACCGCGCGCCAAACCATCGCCCCTAGCTCAAATCCGAGCCGCGCCGCCGTGCGGAATGGTCGCCGCCGGCGATACTCCGGCGACTGCCGATGTGGCATGCTTAGTTAGTGTTAATGATCCAGCTAACTACACCCGTAGCTCACTGACACATGGGCCCCGCGCCCTAATTATTCCCAGTTTAGTTTCTGTTTAGATTAGTTATTAACCCAGCTGGTTCCACACGTCAGTTTGACTTGCTGACGTGGCCTTTGACCGGCCCCACACATCAGTGACCCATGCCAGCGGTGTGTCACTGACCAGTGGACCCCCCTGGTCAGGTTTGACCCGAGGCTGCCCTGTTGACTCTGCTGAGGTCAGCATGACGCCATGCTGACGCAATAAATCATTTTCTGGATTTATTTTAATTCAGGAAATTCCAGAAAATGATTTAAACTTCAAAAATTCATAGAAATTCAACCGTAGCTCAGAATGAAATAATTTATATATGAAAAATGATCAGAAAAATCCAATCTATCCATCTGTACTGGTTTCATGCATGTTAGAACAACTTATAGCTGCTGTTTAGCACAAATCAATTAAATGGCATTTAAACTCTCACATATGGAGTTTGAATTTGAACCTAGTGTTCAAACCAGCCCCATTTAACCTGTTGCTAGATGCATTAGCCCAAAACACATTCATATTGCCATGTCATTATCATGCATCATATTGTTGCATCGCATTGATTGTGTTCTTCCTTGTTTGCCGGTAATTGTCCCCTCTCGATAGACGTGTACCGGCGATGTGATCGATGACACCGATGAAGAGCTATATTATCTTCAGAAGTGCCAGGCAAGCAAAACCCCTTGTTCATTCCGATAAAATCCCACTCTCCCACTCCTGCTCTCTTTTACTGCATTAGGACAACAACGACATATTTGTTACTTGTTGCGGTAGCTGAACCCCTTTATCCTTTGCATGACCTGTCATTGCCACAGTAAATAGATGAAACCCACTAGCATGAGTAGGAGTTGTTTGAGCCCTGATGTGCCTACTCATTCATGCTTGTTTGTCATGCCTGCTACTGCTTAGAGTTGAGTCAGGTCTGATTCATCGGGGATGAATCAGAGGTGTGTGAACATGTCCTGCCGTGTGTGAGCTAAGTGTGTGAACACGATTTGGTAAAGGTAGCGGTGAGAGGCCATGTAGGAGTACATGGTGGGTTGTCTCATTGCAACCGTCCTCAGGAACTGAGTTCTGTGTTTGTGATCCATGACCAGTTACTACCACACATTGGGTTCTGGTAACTCGACCCCTCTCGACTTATTAATCAACATGATCTCTGTCCAGGAGTTGCAACTAGTTTCTGGTGTTTGTAGGTAGTGTTAGTAGTCTACCAAGTGGCACCCGGTACAGGTGGGCTTGGGACAGACTAGGCACAGTGGCACGGTGTACCAAGTGGCACCCGGATGGTGGGCTTGGGAACCCTGCTCACATCATTTGGGGCCGTGAGCGACACCCCGGCCGGATCTCCTTGCGGATGGAACCCAAATAGGCGATAAACCTGGACGAGAGACTTGTTTGGTTAGTCCGGTCGTGGCCGACTCCCTCGCCCGGCTTCCGCTTGAAGGTTGCCGAGGTACATGACGTGTACAGAGCAATAAGTGGCGAGAGCGTGTGTGAAGAAGTACACCCCTGCAGGGTTATCACTATCTATTCGAATAGCCGGATTCCTCGGATATGGAAACTTGGACCCCTTGTACAGTTCATAGACAAGTGAAAGTGGATACTCTAAAATATGCAAGATAAGCGTGAGTGCTATGGATGGCGTTCTCGTAGGGAGACGGGAGCGGATCCATAGTGGTGTATTGATATGGTGAATATGTGGACTCGTGTGCGCCACCTCAAAAGAGTTACTTGCAGTCGTAGTTCAGGATAGCCACCGAGTCAAAGCTGGCTTGCTGCAGTTAAACTCCACCACCCCCTTTGTTGATAATGATGCATATGTAGTTAGATCTGATGTAAGTCTTGCTGGGTACATTTGTACTCACGTTTGCCTATTTTATGTTTTTGCAGAGAGACCTCAGTCTCGCTAGTAGTTCCGCGTGGTCTTCGACGTTTAGCTTGATACCTCAGCTACGATCTTGTGCCCTCGGCAGGATCTGGTAGATAGTCAGGCTTCTCAGCCTTTTTCATTTGTAGATGTCTGTACCCAGACATGTTAAGCTTCCGCTTGTGCTTTGACTTGTATGCTCTGATTGTTGGGTCATGAGACCCATGTTTGTAATATCTCGCTCCTCGGAGCCTATTGAATAAATTACTTGAGTCGTAGAGTCATGTTGTGATGCCATGTTGTATTTGCACATATCGAGCATATTGTGTGTATGTTATTGAAATGCTTGGTATGTGTGGGATCTGACTATCTAGTTGTTTATCTTTAGTAGCCTCTCTTACCGGGAAATGTCTCCTAGTGTTTCCACCGAGCCATGGTAGCTTGCTACTGCTCCGGAACACTTAGGCTGGCCGGCATGTGTCCTTCTTCGTTCCTGTGTCTGTCCCTTCGGGGAAATGTCACGCGATGAATACCGGAGTCTTGTTAGCCCGCTACAGCCCGGTTCACCGGAGTCCTGCTAGCCCAGTGCTACAGCCTGGATTCACTCGCTGATGACCGACACGTTCGATGATGGGTCATGGATGCATGTCCCTGTAAGTCTGTGCCACTTTGGGTTTACGACTAGTCATGTCAGCCCGGGCTCCTTATCATATGGATGCTAGCGACATCATCATATACATGAGCCAAAAGGCGCAAACGGTCCCGGGCAAAGGTAAGGCGACACCCGTGGGAATACCGTGCGTGAGGCTGCAAAGTGATATGAGGTGTTACAGGCTAGATCGATGTGACATTGAGTCGGGGTCCTGACACCCTTGCCTTGATCTCTCCGCCCCTCGTGAGCCAGCCTAGTGAGGTTGCCCCTGAGGAGGTCTTGCGTCATCCGCCTCATGAGGCTTGGCCCCTCGCGAGGGTCTTGAGTGTTTGCTGGTGAAGATGGGTCGTATAGGACCATTGGTGGAGCCATGCCGTGGGCCGCAGGCAGGCAAGTCTAGGGACCCCCCACTCCCAGGACGCTGATAGTAGCCCCCGGGCCCAAGGCGCGCTCGGGCTTGGCTTCGAGGCGAAGCCAAGGAGCAAGTGCGGAGCGCCACGGGCCCCAACAGCCTGCGGCCTCGTTTGACACATGGTGGTTGATTGGACGTGGGCGTCTCCGCTTCCCCACGCTGCCTCGGCAACTGCCCGACTTGACAGGTCCCTGCTACGTGCAGAAAAAGGTCATTATTACCTTAGATCGTGGCCTCCTCTTGGCTATAAATGGGAAGGGGGATCGGAGCCCCCGTCACCCATCTCTTCCTTCGCTCCTCCTTCTTCTTATTCCTAGGTTCCTTGCTAGCAGCGACACTCATGGTGTCGGCGAAGAGGTTATCAGTCGGAGAAAAGGGCAAGGCCCGCCAGGAGCGGCCCGGCTCGACGCCACCCAAGAGGGGGCGTGGTCGCCTGTGCAAGCATGCCGCGACCCCCACCGTGGCCCCTTGCGGCAACGGCGGCGCCTCCCCGCGCGGCGGGAGTCGCCCTGGTCATGGTAGTCCCGTTGATGAAGTGAGGCGCGCCATGGTTGCGCGGCCTCCTCGGCCGCGCTTCCATTCGGCGGAGGTGACGCCGGAGTTCATCGTGTGGTCGGAGAACCCGGCTGGCACCTGGCTTCAGCTCCCGCGGTTCTTTGTTGGTGAACTGCCGTCCGCAGGTCTAGGCGGTCTTTGGCTGCAGGCGGACGATTGCTGCAGCAAGCTTCGCGGTCGCGGTGGAAATCTCCGCCGCAGGCAACGCAGCCCTGGCCCGCGGCTGGTAGACGTTTGCCCACGCGCATGGACTGGGCAGGCGGTGTGCCCTCCCCTTCAAGTACAACGGCGACGCGGCCCTCTACGTGAGGGTATTTGGGGAAGATGGTCGCCATGTCGGGTGCTGCCCCGAGGACAACAACGGCGATGAGGTTCTCGGCCTTGGCGATGGTCATGACGAGGAGGAAGGTGGCTTCGTCCTCGGTGTTGGCTGCGACTAGTCCAGCTACGGCGGCTCCTCCTCTAGCGACAGCTCCAGCAGCGGCGGCTATGACCAGCCGCCATGCTGCCGCGCCCGTTTCGAGGGTGGCAGTGGGTCGTCTCGTCGCCACGCTCCAATGAAGCACGAGGAGGGGTCTGGCTGAGCCTAGGGGAGCGCCATGGGTCCGTCCTCGCGAACTGTTGCAGGGGCACGTGCCACTTTTGTTTTGGTTTTTTCCTTCCTTGATGTGTCTGAAGTAGTTTCCGCCTCATGGGGCGCACATTTCTCAGTGCCTGGCGAGGCCTCCTTTCCTCGCGAGGGTGCCTAGGAACTGCAAAAATTCGTTAGGAGACTCTTATTCTTCTGAATCCTAGTCACAGGCGCCGTCGGCCATTACCCAGCTCTTCGTATCACGGTACCCGAGGGGCACGTATTGAGAGAGGTGTGCCATCTTGCAGGCTCGGGCGAGGGTGCCTCACAAAGAACAGGAAAAACGCTCACGAGGGCACCTGTCCAGCCCCCTCGCGAGGTGTGCGAGGGAGAGCACGGACCAAAACAAAGATTCAAGGAAGAATAGAGTAAAAGGCGATCGAACCAAGAGGGCAAGAAAAATCAGAATGTGAACTTCCATTAAGAAAAAGGGGCAAGCCAACTACGGAAAGCAAATGAAAAGCCGCGTCCGGCACCTAGTCTAGTCTTCTCACCAGCACGGAGCTAAGTGCTGCCACTAAGACGTGGGAGGGAGCCCCCGAGGCCTGAGGGCGGCACTCCTGATACTCCGGGCCATGTACAGCCCCACTCATTATTACGTGAGAGTGTCACGAGCGGAGACCTTCACAGGCACGGGGCCTTGCTTCACAGGTGTTGGGCCTTGCTTCATGGGTAGAACTTCCGGAGGTGCTAGATGTTCCAGGCGTTCTGGATGGGGATCCTGTCATGTGTCTCCAGGCGCGTGGCGCCAGGCTTGGAGACATGGGCGATCCTAAACGGGCCCTCCCACATGGGCGAGAGCTTGTGCAGCCCTTCCTTGGAGAGCACCCGCCTCAGGACGAGATCGCCCACCTCGAGCGTCCTGGAGCGGACGCTGCGACAGTGGTACCGTCACAGTGCCTGTTGGTACCTTGCCGCTCGGAGTGAGGCTTCAGGGCGGCGTTCCTCCACCAGCACGAGGTCCATCCCCCGCATCGCGTCCTGCTGTGTCTCATTAAATGCCAGGACCCACACGGAGCAATGCTTGACCTCGTGAGGGAGAACTGCTTCTGCTCCGTAGAGGAGGAAGAACAGGGTCTCGCCTGTTGGCTTGGTGGCGATGGTGCAGATGGACCACAACACAAACTGGAGCTCATCGTGTCAGCCCTTGCCGCAGGTATCAAGCTTCTTCTTGAAGGTCCTAGTCTTGAGGCCCCTAAGGACCTCTGCGTTGGCGCGTTCGGCTTGGCCATTGCTCCTGGGGTGAGCCACTGAAGCGTAGCAGATCTGTGTTCTAAGGTTAGCATAGTATGCCTTCAAAAGACTACTAGAGAACTACGAGCCGTTGTCGGTGATGATGCGATTAGGGACCCCAAACCGGCTTAAGAGACCCTTGATGAACTTGACCGCGGATCCGACCGGGATGGTATGAACGGCTTGTACCTCTGCCCATTTGGTGAACTTGTCGATGGCGACGTAGAGGTAGCGGTAGCCCCCAGGCGCTCGAGGGAACGGGCCTAAGATATCCAGCCCCTAGACTGTGAACAGCCACGAGAGCGGGACGGTCTGGAGGCCCTGAGCTGGCTGATGGATCTGCTTGGCGTGGAATTGGTAGGCCTCGCAAGACTTCACCAGCTCAGTTGCGTCATTGAGCGTCGTAGGCTAGTAGAACCCACTGCGGAATGCCTTGCCGACGAGGGTTCGTGATGACGAGTGGTGCCCGCAGTCTCCGCCATGTATGTCAGCCAGCAGCTCGTTCCCCTATTCCCTGGAGATGCATCGCAAGGAAACATCATTTGGCCGCTTCATGTATAACTCACTGTCCTGGATGTAGTATGCCATAGCCTGTCGGGCCACGCGCTGTGCGTCCTCCTCCTTCTCTGGTAGCGTCCCTTGCGGCAGGTATTCCTTGAGCTCCTTGGTCCAGCACCCCTCCCGAGCCTTGAGCGCCAGGAGTAGGCGCGCTCCCGAGGTCGGGCCGCAGGCCGGGGCTCCCGAGACAGGTGGTGGGGGGAGCTCCTCCCAAGGTGGCGCCGGCCCGGAAAGTGGAGGTGCTGCCGACGGCTTGAAGAGCCGCTCCTCAAAGATGCCAGGCTCTTGGGGTTGTCGCTTGGACACCCTTTTGGGGATGTCGTCGGCCTCCTTGTTGGTGCCACGGGGTACGTGCTACAACTCTAAACCCAAGAAATGCTTTTCCATTTTGCGTACCTCCGCGAGGTATGCCTCCATGTGCTCGTCCTTCGGCTCGTATACCTTGTTGGAGAAGTTGACGAGGAGCTGCGAGTCACCCTTGATGGTGAGGCGCTTCACCCCAGGGCCACCGTGGCCTTGAGGCCAGCAATCAGGCCTTCGTACTCCACGATGTTGTTGGAGACCTTCTCGCCCTGCTGGAAGCAAAGTTGCACGGCGTAGTAGAGCTTGTCCTGAGTAGGCGAGATGAGCACTGCTCCAGCCCCCGTGCCCTGGCGTGCGAACGCGCCGTCGAAATACATGACCCTACCATCTGGTGCTTCACTTCCTGGCGAGAGGGACCGGTCCTCGCCTGCTTCAAACCTCGGGGCATCAGTCCATTCATCCACGAAGTCAGCGAGCGCGCCCCCCTTGATGACCCTAGTTGTGCTGAACTCTAGCTGGAATGCTTGTAGCTCGATGTTCCATTCGGCGACTCTTCCAGCAACGTTGGGGTTCCTGAGTACCCTCTCCCTCGACCGGCACTTGCTTGGTTTCGGCCCGATCTTGAGTGAACAACTGCTTCTTCTTTGCTGGTGCAGCCTCCTTATCCCCTGGGGTGGCCTCATTGGCCGGTTGTGCCACTGCGGCGGTTTTGAGGGCGTGCTTGAGCTCCGCTAGAGCCTCCTTGGTATCTCCAACTATGGTGAGGACGTCCTTGCTCCCGGGCATCTTCATGAGATTGTAGGCCGGATGGGTCGCCGCCATGAACTGAGCCAGAGCCGGGTATCTGAGGATGGCATTGTATGGGAGGCCGATGCGGGCGATGTCGAAGTCGATCAGCTCAGTGCGGTAGTTGTTGCGGGTGCCGAAGGTCACGGGGAGGCGGATCTGCCCCAAGGGGTTGGTGGAGCCGCCACCGACCCCGGAGAAGGGCTTGCTGGGTCGGAGCCGTTGGAGTGGTACATGGAGAAGGCCGAAAGCCTCCACAGAGACCATGTTGAGACCGGCGACGTCGTCGATGAGGGTCTTGGTGACAGCTACACTGCAGATGGTGGGCATGCACAACATTGGGAGCACACCTGAGCCGGCGATGGTGGTGGGGTGATCCCCCGTGTCGAAGGTAAGGCCGGCATTGGGCGCCGCCCAACCCGGGGGAGCTCCTTGGCGCGCGGAGGCAGCGCCAATCTGGCAAAAGAACGGCTTGGTGTGACGGTCCGAGGGTGGTGCTTGCGAGCCGCCGAGGTGGGCCGCGACGGCAAGGGGCACCGGTGCCGCAAAGTGCGCGATGAAGAGACCGGGCAGCTCCTCCCAGGAGGTCACCGAAGATCCTGGCAAGCTAAGCAGCCAGGAGCGCGGTGCGCCGGCCAGGGCCAGGGGGAACCAGTTGGCCATGACCTGGCCGTCGCCTCCGGCTTCGAGGACGACCTTCTCATACGCCTGCAGGAAGGCCGCCGGATCTGCCGTGCCATCATAGCAAGGTGGCATCTTTGGCTTGAACTTGTGCGTCCACCACACCTGCTGCAAGGTGTGGGTGAAGGCCCAGGCGCCCGCGGCGCATCCGCAGGCGCACGCCGGCCTAACCGGAGGGGTGGCGTCTGCCATGAAGCTAGACAAAGCAAGCGGAGAGGCGGAGCTTCGACGCACCCTACCTGGCGCGCCAAATGTCGGATTTCGGGCTCCGGCAAAACCCTTGAGGTTCAAACATTGGGGTGGGCGAAAGATCTCTCCTCCCTCTAGTTCACGTCGTCACCGCAATCTCAAGGCTTAGCGCGTCGAACCCGCAGAACAAACGGACACAAGATTTATACTGGTTCAGGCCACCGATGTGGTGTAATACCCTACTCTAGTGTGGTGTGCTGGATTGCCTCTGGAGCCGAGGATGAACAGTTACAAGGGAAGAACAGCTAATACGTCTCCAACGTATCTATAATTTACGAAGTATTCATGCTATTATATTATCTGTTTTGGATGTTTATGGGCTTTACTGAACACTTTTATATTATTTTTGGGACTAACCTATTAACCAGAGGCCTAGCCCAAATTGATGTTTTCTTGCCTATTTTAGTGTTAAGGAATATCAAACGGAGTCCAAACGTAATGAAACCTTTGGTAGAGTTATTTTTGGAACGGAAGCAATCCAGGAGACTTGGAGTAGACGTCAGGGAAGCTTCGAGGAAGCCACAAGGCAAGGAGGCACGCCCCACCCCCCGGGCACGCCCCCACCCTCGTGGGCCCCTCATGGCTCCCCTGACCGACTTCTTTCCCTATATATGTCCCTATACCCTAAAAACATCGAGGAACAGAATAGATCAGGAGTTCTGCCATCGCAAGCCTCTATAGCCACCGAAAACCAATCGGGGCCCTGTTCCGGCACCCTGCCAGAGGGGGGAATCCCACTCTGGTGTCCATCTTCATCCCGGCGCTCTCCATGAGGAGGAGGGAGTAGTTCACCCTCGGGGCTGAGGGTATGTACCAGTAGCTATGTGTTTGATCTCTCTCTCTCTCTCTCTCTCGTGTTCTTGATTCGGAATGATCTTGATGTATCGCGAGCTTTGCTATTATAGTTGGATCTTATGATGTTTCTCCCCCTCTACTCTCTTGTGATGAATTGAGTTTTCCCTTTGAAGTTATCTTATTGGATTGAGTCTTTAAGGATTTGAGAACACTTGATGTATGTCTTGCATGTGCTTATCTATGGTGACAATGGGATATCACGTGATCCACTTGATGTATGTTTTGGTGATCAACTTGCGAGTTTCGTGACCTTGTGAACTTATGCATAGGGGTTGGCACACGTTTTCGTCTTGACTCTCAGGTAGAAACTTTGGGGCACTCTTTGAAGTTCTTTGTGTTGGTTGAATAGATGAATCTAATGCATATCGTATAATCATACCCACGGATACTTGAGGTGACATTGGAGTATCTAGGTGACATTAGGGTTTTGGTTGATTTGTTTCTTAAGGTGTTATTCTAGTACGAACTCTATGATAGATTGAACGGAAAGAATAGCTTCATGTTATTTTACTACGGACTCTTGAATAGATCGATCAGAAAGGATAACTTTGAGGTGGTTTCGTACCCTACCATAATCTCTTCGTTTGTTCTCCGCTATTAGTGACTTTGGAGTGACTCTTTGTTGCATGTCGAGGGATAGTTATATGATCCAATTATGTTATTATTGTTGAGAGAACTTGCACTAGTGAAAGTATGAACCCTAGGCCTTGTTTCAACGCATTGCAATACCATTTGTGCTCACTTTTATCACTTGCTACCTTGTTGTTTTTATATTTTCATATTACAAAAACCATTATCTACTATCCATATTGCACTTGTATCACCATCTCTTCGCCGAACTAGTGCACCTATAGAATTTACCATTGTATTGGGTGTGTTGGGGACACAAGAGACTCTTTGTTATTTGGTTGCATGGTTGCTTGAGAGAGACCATCTTCAGCCTACGCCTCCCACGGATTGATAAACCTTAGGTCATCCACTTGAGGGAAATTTGCTACTATCCTACAAACCTCTACACTTGGAGGCCCAACAACGTCTACAAGAAGAAGGTTTTGTAGTAGACATCAAGCTCTTTTCTGGCGCCATTGCCGGGGAGGTGAGTGCTTGAAGATATATCTTTTGATCTTGCAATTGAATCTTTTAGTTTTTTGTTTTATCAGTAGTTTAGTTTATAAAAGAAAATTACAAAAAAAATGGAATTGAGTTTGCCTCATACGCTTTATCTTTTTAATATTCTTCGTGAGAATGATGGAAAGGAAAATTGTGCTCAAGTGCTGGAAGAAGAAGTCTATAAAATGTTTGGCACTAAATCTTTGAATGATGAGCATGATTGCAATGTTGTTAGTATGAACTCCTTGAATATCCATAGTACTAATGATGATTGCACTAGTCATGATGAAAATGTCTCTTATAAGCATGTCAACTTTTGTGGAGTGCATAGAGTTTGCAAGTATACAGCAAATAGGGAAGATAGATTTTGCAAGAGGCATAAGTATTTAGAAACCAAATGGTTGCAAGAGAGGCTGGATGTTTGTGCTGAAAATTTAAAATTTCTTAGCCGTACTTGTGAACTTTGCAATGAACATGGTCATTTAAATCTCCAATGCAAATTGTTTCATGATCGTATTGTGTCCAAAAATTGTGATGGTTTGATTTCCCTTGCACATCATAATGAACTTAGTTTGCTTTTGGGTTATGAAGAAATGAAACGTATAACTAAGCATATTCCAGAATATAACCTTGAGAAATTCCTCGATATTGATCTACAAGAAATTTTTATGTATTGTGCGGTGAATTGCATTGAAAATACTTATATTGACAATTACATAAAGAAAAGAAAAGAAATATAGGATGACAAGAATACTAATGAAAGGGAATAGGCTTCCCAATATCCTCCTATTATTTCTTATGATGAATCAGGTAACGAGGAGGAGCCTTCTATTCAATCAATCTCATTAATAAGGAGGTCCAAAAAGAGGATTGAACCCACACATAATGTGAAGAAGAAAAAGAAAAGACGGGGAAGTAAAGGTAAAATTGTATCCCTCCCAAATGATGTTGCTCCTATTACTCATTGTGATGATGATAATTGCTATACTATTTGTGATATTCATACTATTAATGATGAGAGTGATTATGCTTATGATATGAAAAGGTCCAGGCTTGGGGATGCTAGGTTTGAGGAGAATGACATGTTTGAGAATATATTTGCTGCAATTAATGTTTGTCCCAAGCTTGGGGATGCTATGTTTAATGAAGATGATACTTCTAGCCTCCCAAGTTTTGATATGCAAATTTGTTATGATGATAGCATGCCTCCTACTTATGATGATTATATTGATGAAAGTGGGTTTGGAAGAGTGTCAACTTTAGGAAGTAATGATCCCACTATTTTTGAGGATGTTGAATCTTATTGTGATAATTATGAAAGTGGATTTGGAGAGGTCATGACTTTATTTAGTAATGATTCCACCAGTTTGGAAGAGGTTTCAATTGATTATGATGAGAACAAAGTTGCTACTTATGATGATTATTGTGATGATACTTATGCTATAAAAAGTAATGATGATTATATTTATAAAACTTGTCATGATTATGATTACCCATTTTCTGAACATTACTATTTTAATATGGAAACAATTTATAGTATTCGAGTTTCTTATGATACTCCCACTATTCTGAATGAGAAGAATTTTGCTTATGTGGAGAGTAATAAAATTTCTATGCTTGTAGATCATGAAAATAATGCTTTATGTGATAGTTATATTGTTGAATTCATTCATGAAGCTACTGAAAATTATTATGAGGGAGGAATATATGCTTGTAGGAATTACAATAATATCAAGTTTAATCTCTATGTGCTTAAAGTTTTGAAGTTATGCTTGTTTTGCCTTCCTATGCTAGTTGATTATTATTCCCATAAGTTGTTTGCTCACAAAATCCCTATGCATAGGAATTGGGTTAGACTTAAATGTTCTAGTAATATTCTTCATGATGCTCTCTTTATATTTCAATTCTTATCTTTTATGTGAGCATCATTGAAATCATCATGCCTAGCTAGGGGCGTTAAACGATAGCGCTTGTTGGGAGGCAACCCAATTTTTATTTTTGTTCCTTGCTTTTTGATTATGTTTAGTAATAAATAATTCATCTAGCCTCTGTTTATATGTGGTTTTATGCTTTTAATTAGTGTTTGTGCCAAGTAGAACCTTTGGGAAGACTTGGGGAAAGTCTTTGAGATCCTGCTGTAAAAAAACAGAAACTTTAGCGCTCACGAGATTTGCTGCCATTTCTTACTGGAGAGTGATATTTAGTTAATTCTTTTTGAAGATGATTAATATATAAATTACTCACATCCAGAAATTTATTTTAGAATTTTTGGGGTTCCATAAGTATTCGAAACCTACAGATTACTACAGACTGTTCTCTTTTTGACAGATTCTGTTTTTCTGTGTGTTGTTTGCTTATTTTGATGAATCTATGGCTAGTAATAGAGTTTATGAACCATAGAGAAGTAGGAATAAAGTAGATATTACACCAATATTAATTTAGAATGAGTTCACAACAGTACCTAAGTGGTGATTTAGTTTCTTATACTAACGGAGCTTACGAGTTTTCTGTTAAGTTTTGTGTTGTGAAGTTTTCATGTTTTGGGTAAAGATTCGATGGACTATGGAATAAGGAGTGGCAAGAGCCTAATATTGGGGATGTCAAAGGCACCCCAAGGTAATATTCAAGGACAACCAAGAGCCTAAGCTTGGGGGTGCCCCGGAAGGCATCCCGTCTTTCGTCTTCGTTCATCGGTAACTTTACTTGGAGCTATATTTTTATTCACCACATGATATGTGTTTTGCTTGGAGGGTCAATTTATTTTGTTAGGATTTGCTTTCTGTTATTTAGAACAATGTTTTGCATCTTTTATTACAATAAATGTGGCATTGATGGCCTTTACTATGCCTATTTTACAAGTCTACATGTTGCTGTTTGAAAACAGAAAGTTTACCACTGTTGCAAAAATTACCTAGAAAAGTTAGAATGTCATTAAATATTTAAGCCTTTTTCATAATAAGATCTGATAAGTTTACTACAGTGGTAATTTTCTTTCTTCTTTACAGACTGTCCTGTTTAGGCAGATTGTTGTTATGTTTGCATATGTTTGCTTCTTTAATGATTCTATTTGAGGATAGGACTATTAAATATGCAGAGGCATTTAGTATGCAATGTTGAATAATAATTTTAGTGATTTGCTACAGTAGAGCATGATAAGGTTTTTGCATTGGTTTATACTAACTTATCTCATGAGTCCTTGTTGAGTTTTGTGTGGATGAAGCTTTTGAGATTTAGGGAGACCGTGATATGAGAGAAATTAAGGAGACACAAAAGCTAAATCTTAGGGATGCCCAAGGCATCCCAAGATAATATTTCAAGAAGTCTCAAGCGTCTAAGCTTGGGGATGCCCCGGTTGGCATCCCACATTTCTTCTTCAACAACTATCGGTTAGTATCGGTTGATCCTAAGATTTTGCTTCTTCACATGATGTTTGCTATTCTTAGATGTCATTTTATTTTGTTTTGCTTGCTGTTTGAATAAAGTATCAAGATCTGAAATATTAAACGGGAGAGTCTTCACATAGCTAAATAATTATTTAACTACTCATTGATCTTCACTTATATCTTTCGGAGTAGTTTGTTATTCATTCATGTGCTTCACATATATCCTATGAGTAAATGGTTGAATGAATTGAATATAATAAATCTGAAATTATATATGTTTCATATGCTTATCCCATGGGGAGTAACAACTTCACATATAAGAAGTAGAGGTGGTAAATTTATTGAAGGTTAGCAAACATCGTATTGGTCACTTGAACAATTCATGAAAGAATATTGAGGGAAGAGAGATTTCACATATAAATATACTATCTTGGACATATTTTGTAATTGTGAGCACTCATTAAAATATGACATGCTAAAAGGTTGATGTTGGACAAGGAAGACAACGTAATGGGTTATGTTTTCTTATATCTTAAATAAAGTATATTGTCATGGATCATCCAACATGTTGAGCTTGCCTTTCCCCCTCATGCTAGCCAAATCCTTTGCACGAAGTAGAGATACTACTTGTGCTTCCAAACATCCCTTAAACCAGTATTGCCATGAGAGTCAACCATACCTACCTATGGATTGAGTAAGATCCTTCAAGTAAGTTGTCATCGATGCATGCAATAAAAATTGCTCTCTAAATATGTATGATCTACTAGTGTGGAGAAAATAAGCTTTATACGATCTTGTCATGTGGAAGTAATAAAAGCGATGGACTGCATAATAAAGGTCCCTATCACAAGTGGCAATATAAAGTGACGTTCTTTCGCATTAAGATTTTGTGCATCCAACTATAAAAGCGCATGACTACCTCTGCTTCCCTCTGCGAAGGGCCTATCTTTTGTTCCTGTCTTATACCTTATGCAAGAGTCATGGTGATCTTCACCTTTCCTTTTCACATTTTATCCTTTGGCAAGCACATTGTGTTGGAAAGATCCTGATATATATATATATATATACAATTGGATGTAAGGCATCATGAACTATTATTGTTGACATTACCCTTGAGATAAAAGGTTGGGAGGTGAATCTATACTCCCCTATCTTTCTCTGTGTCTGATTAAAACTTTGAACCCATAAATATCGCGTGAGTGTTAGCAATTGTGAAAGACAAAATGATAGTTGAGTATGTGAAGTTTGCTAAATCAAAGCTCTGACATAGACTCTTCCTGAAAATAAGATGAATTGTAATTGTTTGATGACTAATAACACGGTTTGTTAGTTTTCAAGAAAGTTTATGATCTATACTTTAACATGTGAATAGTTTGTTACTTGATTATGAAAATTTTTATGAGATGAGCTACTGTTATGACATATGATGATGCTAGAAAAGGTGATTGAAATTATCATTGATCAAACTTGTGCACCTGCTAGCATTCACACTTCATAAATTATTTCTTTTATCATTTACCTACTCCAGGACGGGCAGGAATTAAGCTTGGGGATGTTGATACGTCTCCAACGTATCTATAATTTAGGAAGTATTCATGCTATTATATTATCTGTTTTGGATGTTTATGGGCTTTACTGAACACTTTTATATTATTTTTGGGACTAACCTATTAACCGGAGGCCCAGCCCAAATTGCTGTTTTCTTGCCTATTTCAGTGTTTCGAAGAAAAGGAATATCAAACAGAGTCCAAGCGGAATGAAACCTTCGGGACAGTTATTTTTCGAACGGAAGCAATCCAGGAGACTTGGAGTAGACGTCATGGAAGCTTCGAGGAAGCCACGAGGCAGGGAGGCGCGCCCCACCCCCTGGGCACGCCCCCACCCTCGTGGGCCCCTCGTGGCTCCCCTGACCGACTTCTTTCACCTATATATATTTATTGCATTATGGGCTGTTATTACACATTATGTCACAATACTTATGCCTATTCTCTCTTATTTTACAAGGTTTACATAAAGAGAGAGAATGCCGGCAGCTGGGATTCTGGGCTGGAAAAGGAGCAAATATTAGAGACCTATTCTGCACAGCTCCAAAAGTCATGAAACTTCACGGAAGTCATTTTCAGAATATATAAAAAATACTGAGTGCAAGAAGTTCTGGAGGGGGGCACACCCTACCCACGAGGGTGGGGGGCGCGCCCTACCCCCTGGGTGTGCCCCCTGCCTCGTGGGCCCCCTGGTGGCCCTCTGATGCCCATCTTCTGCTATATGGAGTCTTTTGATGAGAAAAAATCATAAGCCAACTTTCGGGACGAGACTCCGCCGCCACGAGGCGGAACCTTGGCGGAATCAATCTAGGGCTCCGGCGGAGCTATTCTGCCGGGGAAACTTCCCTCCGAGAGGGGGAAATCATCACAGTCGTCATCACCAACGATCCTCTCATCGGGAGGGGGTCAATCTCCATCAACATCTTCACCAGCACCATCTCCTCTCAAACCCTAGTTCATCTCTTGTATCCAATTCTTGTCTCCAAGTCTGGGATTGGTACCTGTGGGTTGCTAGTATTGTTAATTACTCCTTGTAGTTGATGCTAGTTGGTTTATTTGGTGGAATATCATATGTTTAGATCCTATATGCATATTAATACTCCTCTGATTATGAACATGAATGTGCTTTGTGAGTAGTTAAGTTTGTTCCTGAGGACATGGGAGAAGTCTTGCTATTAGTAGTCATGTGAATTTGGTATTCGTTCGATATTTTGATGAGATGTATGTTGTCTCTCCTCTAGTGGTGTTATGTGAACGTCGACTACATGACCCTTCACCATTATTTGGGCCTAGAGGAAGGCATTGGGAAGTAATAAGTAGATGATGGGTTGCTAGAGTGATAGAAGCTTAAACCCTAGTTTATGCGTTGCTTCGTAAGGGGCTAATTTGGATCCATATGTTTCATTCTATGGTTAGGTTTACCTTAATACTTTTGTTGTAGTTGCGGATGGTTGCAATAGAGGTTAATCATAAGTGGGATGCTTGTCCAAGTAAGGACAGCACCCAAGCACCGGTCACCCACATATCAGATTATCAAAGTACCGAACGCGAATCATATGATCATGATGAAACCTAGCTTGACGATAATTCCCATGTGTCCTCGGGAGCGCTTTTCTCTATATAAGAATTTGTCGGGCTTGTCCTTTGCTACAAAAAGGATTGGGCCACCTTTCTGCACTTTATTTACTTTTTCTACTTGTTGCTCGTTACAAATTATCTTATCACAAAACTATTTGTTACCTATAATTACAGTGCTTGCAGAGAATACCTTGCTGAAAACCGCTTATCATTTCCTTCTGCTCCTCGTTGGGTTCGACACTCTTACTTATCGAAAGGACTACGATAGATCCCCTATACTTGTGGGTCATCAAGACTCTTTTCTGGCACTGTTGCCGGGGAGTGAAGCGCCTTTGGTAGGTGGAATTTGGTAAGGAAAAATTTATATAGTGTGCTGAAATTTACTGTCACTTGTTACTATGGAAAGTAATCCTCTGAGGGGCTTGTTCGGGGTATCTTCACCCCGACTAGTAGAGCAAAGAGTTGCTCCTCAACCTATCAAACCTACTGAAAATTAAAATGTCTACTTTGAGATTCCTTTGGGTATGATAGAGAAACTGCTAGCTAATCCTTTTGCAGGAGACAGAATAATGCATCCTGATGAGCACCTAATATATGTGGATGAAGTTTGTGGATTATTTAAGCTTGCAGGTGTGCCCGATGATGTTATTAAGAAGAAGGTCTTCCCTTTATCTTTGAAGGGAGATGCATTGACATGGTATAGGGTATGTGATGATATGGGATCATGGAACTACAAACGATTGAAATTGGAATTTCATCAGAAGTTTTATCCTATGCATCTTGTTCATCGTGATCGAAATTATATATATAATTTTTGGCCGCGCGAAGGAGAAAGCATCGATCAAGCTTGGTGGAGGCTTAAATCAATGTTATATTCATGCCCCAATGAGCTTCGAAGAGAAATAATTATTCAAAATTTATATGCTCGGCTTTCTGATAACAATCGCACCATGCTCGATACTTCTTGTGCTGGCTCTTTTATGATGAAGACTATTGAATTCAAAAGGGATTTATTGGAAAGAATTAAACGCAACTCTGAAGATTGGGACCTCGACGAAGGTAAGGAGTCAGGTATGACACCTAAGTTTGATTGTGTTAAATCTTTTATGGATACCGATGTTTTTCGTAAATTTAGCACTAAATATGGACTTGACTCTGAAATAGTAGCTTCTTTCTGTGAATCTTTTGCTACTCATGTTGATCTCCCTAGGGAGAAGTGGTTTAAATATCATCCTCCCATAGAAGTAAAAGTAGCTGCACCTATTAAAGTTGAAGAAAAGACTGTCACTTATAATGATCCTATTATTCCTACTGCTTATGTTGAGAAACCACCGTTTCCTGTTAGGATAAAAGATCATGCCAAAGCTTCAACTGTGGTTCGTAAAAGCAATATTAGAACCTATACACCTCCTGAGCAAATTAAAGTTGAACCTAATATTGCTATTGTTAAAGATCTCTTGGCTGATAATATTGATGGGCATGTTATTCATTTCTGTGATGAGACTGCTAGAATTGCTAAACTTTGTGCTAAAGATAAACATAGACCCGTGGTAGGCATGCCTATTATTTCTGTTAAAATAGGAGATCATTGTTATCATGGCTTATGTGATATGGGTGCCAGTGCTAGTGCTATACCTCATGACTTATACAAAGAAATTATGCATGATATTGCACCTGCTGAGTTAGAAGATATTGATGTCACAATTAAACTTGCCAATAGAGATACTATTTCACCAATTGGAATTGTTAGAGATGTTGAAGTCTTGTGTGGGAAAACTAAATATCCTGTTGATTTTCTTGTCCTTGGTTCCCCACAAGATAGCTTTTGTCCCATTATATTTGGTAGACCCTTCTTGAGCACAGTTAATGCTAAGATAGATTGCGAAAAGGATGTTGTTACTATTGGTTTAGGTGATATGTCTCATGAGTTTAATTTCTCTAAATTTCGTAGACAACACCGTGAAGAGGAATTTCCTAGTAAAGATGAAATTATTGGTCTTGCTTCGATTGCCATGCCTCCTAGTGATCCTTTAGAACAGTATTTGCTAGACCATGAAAATGATATGTTTATGAATGAAAGAAGGGAAATAGATGAAGTATTATCTAAACAGGAACCCATCCTGAAACACAATTTGCCTGTCGAAATCCTAGGGGATCCTCCTCCACCCGAGGGTGATCCCGTGTTTGAGCTCAAATTGTTACCTGATACTCTTAAATATGCTTATCTTGATGAGAAAAAGATATATCATGTTATTATTAGTGCTAACCTTTCAGAGCATGAAGAAGAGAGATTATTGAAAACTCTGAAGAAGCATCGTGCTGCTATTAGATATACTCTCGATGATTCTAAGGGCATTAGTCCCACACTATGTCAACACAAAATAAATTTGGAGAAAGATGCCAAACCAATTCGTGATCACCAACGACGTCTGAATCCTAAGATGAAAGAAGTGGTAAGAAAGGAAATACTAAAGCTCCTTGAGGTAGGTATAATTTATCCCGTTGCTGATAGTCAGTGGGTAAGTCATGTCCATTGTGTCCCTAAAAAGGGAGGTATTACTGTCGTTCCTAATAATAAAGATGAATTGATTCCGCAAAGAATTATTATAGGTTATAGGATGGTAATTGATTTCCGCAAACAAAATAAGGCGACTAAAAAAGATCATTACCCCTTACCTTTTATTGATCAAATGCTAGAAAGATTATCCAAACATACACATTTTTGCTTTCTAGATGGTTATTCTGGTTTCTCTCAAATACCTGTGTCAGCTGATGATCAATCTAAGACCACTTTTACTTGCCCGTTCGGTACTTTTGCTTATAGACGTACGCCTTTTGGTTTATGTAATGCACCTGCTACCTTCCAAAGATGCATGATGGCTATATTCTCTGACTTTTGTGAAAAGATTTGTGAGGTTTTCATGGATGATTTCTCCGTCTATGGATCCTCTTTTGATGATTGCTTAAGCAACCTTGATCGAGTTTTGCAGAGATGTGAAGAAACTAACCTTGTCTTGAATTGGGAGAAGTGCCACTTTATGGTTAATGAAGGTATTGTCTTGGGGCATAAAGTTTCTGAAAGAGGTATTGAAGTTGATAAAGCTAAGGTTGATGCTATTGAAAAGATGCCATGTCCCAAGGACATCAAAGGTATAAGAAGTTTCCTTGGTCACGCCGGTTTTTATAGGAGGTTCATTAAGGACTTCTCAAAAATTTCTTGGCCTCTGACTAATTTATTACAAAAAGATATACCATTTGTTTTTTATGATGATTGCGTAGAAGCATTTGAAATACTTAAGAAAGCATTGATCTCTGCACCTATTGTTCAGCCACCTGATTGGAATTTACCCTTTGAAATTATGTGTGATGCTAGTGATTATGTTGTAGGTGCTGTTCTAGGGCAAAGAGTTGATAAGAAATTAAATGTTATTCAATATGCTAGTAAAACTCTAGACAATGCTCAGAGAAATTATGCTACTACTGAAAAAGAATTCTTAGCAGTTGTATTTGCTTGTGATAAGTTCAGACCTTATATTGTTGATTCTAAAGTAACTATTCACACGGATCATGCTGCTATTAAATATCTTATGGAAAAGAAAGATGCTAAACCTAGACTTATTAGATGGGTTCTCTTGCTACAAGAATTTGATTTGCATATTATTGGTAGAAAGGGAGCTGAGAACCCCGTTGCAGACAGCTTGTCTAGGCTAGAGAATGTTCTTGATGACCCACTACCTATTGATGATAGCTTTCCTGATGAACAATTAAATGTCGTAAATGCTTCTCGTACTGCTCCATGGTATGCTGATTATGCTAATTACATTGTTGCTAAATTTATACCACCTAGTTTCACATACCAGCAAAAGAAAAAGTTTTTCTATGATTTGAGACATTACTTTTGGGATGACCCACATCTTTATAAAGAAGGAGTAGATGGTGTTATTAGATGTTGTGTACCTGAGCATGAACAGGAACAGATCCTACGCAAGTGTCACTCCGAAGCTTATGGAGGACACCACGCTGGAGATAGAACTGCACATAAGGTATTGCAATCCGGTTTTTATTGGCCTACTCTCTTCAAGGATGCCCGTAAGTTTGTTGTATCTTGTGATGAATGTCAAAGAATTGGTGATATTGGTAGACGTCAAGAAATGCCTATGAATTATTCACTTGTTATTGAACCATTTGTTGTTTGGGGCTTTGATTATATGGGACCTTTTCCTGCCTCTAATGGATATACACATATTTTAATTGCTGTTGATTACGTTACTAAGTGGGTAGAAGCTATTCCAACTAGTAGTGCTGATCATAACACCTCTATTAAGATGATTAAAGAAGTTATTTTTCTGAGGTTTGGAGTCCCTAGATATTTAATGACTGATGGTGGTTCACATTTTATTCATGGTGCTTTCCGTAAAATGCTTGCTAAATATGATGTTAATCATAGAATTGCATCTCCTTATCACCCACAGTCTAGTGGTCAAGTAGAATTGAGCAATAGAGAACTCAAATTAATTTTGCAAAAGATTGTTAATAGATCTAGAAAGAATTGGTCCAAGAAACTTGATGATGCATTATGGGCCTATAGAACTGCATATAAAAATCCTATGGGTATGTCTCCGTATAAAATGGTTTATGGAAAAGCATGTCACTTACCTCTCGAACTAGAACATAAGGCTTATTGGGCTATTAAAGAACTCAATTATGATTTCAAACTTGCCGGTGAGAAGAGGTTATTTGACATTAGCTCACTCAATGAAACCGTAACCCCGGAGGAATACATAAGGGACACTTTCCGGAACGTTTCAGACTCCGAAAAGGAATAGGTATGTGGTACGGTAAGTAAACCGACTCCAAAACAATTCTAATGGCAATTTTCTTCCGTTTTGGAATATTTAGAAAAATAGAAAAATAAGAAGCAATCCGGGAAGGACACGAGGGTGGAGGGCGCACCCCCCTACCTCGTGGGCACCTCATGTGCTCTCCGAACTCCGTTTTCTTGCATGTTACGTATTTTGGTCGGTAAAAATTCATTATATAACCTTCCTAAGGTTTTGACCACCATATCACGCAAATATCCTATGTCTTTGTTTCGAGCTGTCCCTGCTGCGGATTAGAGCAATATGTCATCCCAGGATTCGGAAGGAGAAAGCTATGTGGCTGATTATCTTGTAGATCCTAAGGTCTATGGGGACGTGGAGCATTGTGGTTGGACTACGGAAGAAGAAGAGGACTATGAACCCAAGGGAAGGGAGGAGACGAGCTCAGACGAAGATGAAGTCCCATTACCCCAACCTGGGACATGCATGTGGAGTCCAAAAGGTCAAGCCTCCCTAATAGAGCAAAGAAACCTAAGATCGAGTTTATCCCTTTTCGCCTCTTGCAGGAAAACAAACAGGAATTATGCAAGAAGATATTAAACCTTGAGCAGGATATCGATGGCCTAAGGGATCAAAATTCTGTCCTCAAGCGCAAATTAAGGAAGAAGCCTACACCATCAACAAAACCAACACCCTCTTCACCAATAAAGAATGAGACATAATCACATGGGTATGGGCACTCCCCTTGGCAACTTCCAAGCTTGGGGGAGTGCCCCGGTATCGTATCACCATCACTTTTATCTTTACCACTTTTCTTAGTTCGATCCTTCTGATAATATTTTGATCTAGTAGAATAAAAGTTCTTAGTATGATCAAGTTGTGAGTTTTGCTTTATGATCCTTCTATGTAATCGAGTCCGTGAGCTATATATAATAAAGATTAGTGTTGAGTCAAGGGCTTGATTATTTTTTTCATAATCTTAAGTGAATAAAATAAAAGAGAAAAGAATAAAAAGAAATAAAAGAGATCATATGGATCTTATGGAGAGTAATGAGCTCACATATAAAAAGTATGATGAATAAAAGTTGTTGAGAGTTGACAAACATAGTTTTGGTCATCATTGCAATTAATAGGAAGTAATAAATAAAGAGAGGTCTTCACATATAAATACACTATCTTGGACATCTTTTATGATTGTGAGCACTCATTAAAATATGACATGCTAAAGAGTTGACGTTGGACAAGGAAGACAACGTAATGGGTTATGTTTTCTTACATCTGAGATAAATTATATTGTCATGGATCATCCAACATGATTGAGCTTGCCTTTCCCCCTCATGCTAGACAAATTCTTTCCACCAGGTAAAGATACTACTTGTGCTTCCAAACACCCTTAAACCAGTTTTGCCATGAGAGTCCACCATACCTACCTATGGATTGAGTAAGATCCCTCAATTAAGTTGTCATCGGTGCAAGCAATAAAAATTGCCCTCTAAATATGTATGACTTGATAGTGTGGGAGAAAATAAGCTTTATACGATCGTGTGATATGGAAGAAATAAAAGCGACAGATTGCATAATAAAGGTCCATATCACAAGTGGCAATATAAAGTGACGTTCTTTCGCATTAAGATTTTGTGCATCCAACCATAAAAGCGCATGACAACCTCTGCTTCCCTGTGCGAAGGGCCTATCTTTTGCTTTTATCTCCTATCTTGCATAAGAGTCATGGTGATCTTCACCCTTCCTTTTTAAATTTTATCTTCTGGCAAGCACAGCATGTTGGAAAGATCCTGGTATATATGGCTAATTGGATGTGAGTTTTCATGAACTATTATTTTTGACATTACCCTTGAGGTAAAACATTGGGAGGCAAAACTATAAGCCCCTATCTTTCCCTGTGTCCGATTAAAACTCCATACCCATAAGTATTGCATGAGTGTTAGCAATTGTGAAAGATTATATGATAGTTGAGTATGTGGACTTGCTGAAAAGCTCTTATATTGAATCTTTCCTATGTTATGATAAATTGCAATTGCTCCAATGACTGAGATTATAGTTTGTTAGTTTTAAATGAAGTTTATGATTCACACTTGAAATTGTGATTTAATTGTTACTCTAGCATAAGAGATCATATGACAAGAATTATATAAGTTGTTGTTCTAAGAATGATCATGATGCCCTCATGTCCGTATTTTATTTTTATCGACACCTCTATCTCTAAACATGTGGACATATTTTTCGATTTCGGCTTTCGCTTGAGGACAAGCGAGGTCTAAGCTTGGGGGAGTTGATACGTCCATTTTGCATCATGCTTTTATATCGATATTTATTGCATTATGATTGTTATTACACAATATGTCATAATACTTATGCCTATTCTCTCTTATTTTACAAGGTTTACATAAAGAGAGAGAATGCCGGCAGCTGGGATTCTGGGCTGGAAAAGGAGCAAATATTAGAGACCTATTCTGCACAGCTCCAAAAGTCCTGAAACTTCACGGAAGTCATTTTCAGAATATATAAAAATACTGAGCGCAAGAAGTTCTGGAGGGGGCCACACCCTGCCCACGAGGGTGGGGGCGCGCCCTACCCCCTGGGCGCGCCCCCCTACCTCGTGGCCCCCCTAGTGGCCCTTCGATGCCCATCTTCTACTATATGGAGTCTTTCAATGAGAAAAAAATCATAGGCCAGCTTTCGGGACGAGACTCCGCCGCCACGAGGCGGAACCTTGGCGGAATCAATCTAGGGCTCCAGCGGAGCTGTTCTGTCAGGGAAACTTCCCTCCGGGAGGGGGAAATCATCACCAACGATCCTCTCATCGGGAGGGGGTCAATCTCCATCAACATCTTCACCAGCACCATCTCCTCTCAAACCCTAGTTCATCTCTTGTATCCAATTCTTGTCTCCAAGTCTGGGATTGGTACCTGTGGGTTGCTAGTAGTGTTAATTACTCCTTGTAGTTGATGCTAGTTGGTTTATTTGGTGGAAGATCATATGTTCATATCCTATATGCATATTAATACTCCTATGATTATGAACATGAATATGCTTTGTGAGTAGTTAAGTTTGTTCCTGAGGACATGGGAGAAGTCTTGCTATTAGTAGTCATGTGAATTTGGTATTCGTTCGATATTTTGATGAGATGTATGTTGTCTCTCCTCTAGTGGTGTTATGTGAACGTCGACTACATGACACTTCACCATTATTTGGGCCTAGAGGAAGGCATTGGGAAGTAATAAGTAGATGATGGATTGCTAGAGTGACAGAAGCTTAAACCCTAGTTTATGTGTTGCTTGTAAGGGGCTGATTTGGATCCATATGTTTCATGCTATGGTTAGGTTTACCTTAATACTTTTGTTGTAGTTGCGGATGCTTGCAATAGATGTTAATCATAAGTGGGATGCTTGTCCAAGTAAGGACAGCACCCAAGCACTGGTCTACCCACATATCAGATTATCAAAGTATCAAACGCGGATCATATGATCGTGATGAAACCTAGCTTGATGATAATTCCCATGTGTCCTCGGGAGCCCTTTTCTCTATATAAGAATTTGTCCAGGCTTGTCCTTTGCTACAAAAAGGATTGGGCCACCTTGCTGCACTTTATTTACTTTTGCTACTTGTTGCTCGTTACAAATTATCTTATCACAAAACTATCTGTTACCTATAATTTCAGTGCTTGCAGAGAATACCTTGCTGAAAACTGCTTATCATTTCCTTCTGCTCCTCGTTGGGTTTGTCACTCTTACTTATTGAAAGGACTACGATAGATCCCCTATACTTGTGGGTCATTAATAGGCAAGGGCCAATCTTAGAGCAATGACGAGGATGAACCTCGCAGGCCCAACAATGGCAGCCAAAAGCAGTTTCCCTCCGATGTCAAGGATGTGAACATGATCTACGTCACACACATCCCAAATAAGGATCAGAAATGTGCACTTCGGGACGTCTGCGCCTTAGAGCCTGTAGCCCCGAAATTCAACCCGTGGTTGGCCTGCCCGATCACTTTTGACAAAAAGGACCACCCGACCAGTATCCGTCACGACGGGTCAGCCGCTTTGGTCCTAGATCCCATTGTTGATGGGTTCCAGTTAATCCACGCTCTCATGGACGGCTAAAGCAGTCTGAACCGGATCTATGCTGACCCAGTCAAAAAGATGGGCATTGATTCGCCACGAATAAAACCCAGTAACAGCACATTCAAGGGTGTCATACACGGCGTAGAGGCCCAATGGACAGGCGCCATAACATTGGAAGTTGTTTTTGGCTCCCTTGCTAACTTCCGAAGTGAGGACTTGATCTTTGATATAGTCCCCTTCCGCGGTGCCTACCACGCGTTGCTCGGTCCCACTGCGTTCGCCCCCATTAATGCGGTGCCACACTATGCTTACCTGAAGCTCAAGATGCCTGGGCCCAACAGTGTCATCACAAATAGTGGTAACACGGAGTGCTCCCCTCGAATAAAGGAGCAGATGATGGCCTTCGTAGCCAATTCCCAGGCAGCCGAGGAAGCGGCTCGACTTACAACTCGGCTAGATGTACCAGGCTCCTGAAAGCGCATCCACATATTACTCCGGCCCCTGGACACATTCGTGTGAATCCCAAACAGGGACACGCGCTCCCCAGCTCCCGCCTCCTAGTAACAGACTACATACCTAGAGTACAGAATTTCACGCTTAAAATCCCTTGGGAGCTCGAGGAGCACAAAAGCGAGGTGTGCCACCTCGGATCATCCGAACACACCCGAAGCCTGGCCATCTCTCTCGCACAATAAAGGCCTGCTAGGAAGTATATCTCAGCAGCATCAGGTTGTCATATTACGGCTCCAGCCTCATTAGGGGCCCCACTTTTTGGATGCGTCAAGCATGACTTATGCAGAGTAGTCGACAGTCTTCAAAAAAGCCTTGGAACAGACAAGAAAGAGCTAGTCAACAACACAGAGGCGCAGACGTGCGGCAGGGAAAGACACTGGCCATACGACCCGTTTATTAAAGCCCTATGTCACACTCCACCCCTTTTTCCATTTTTTACAAACTCTCTCTATTTGTTATGGTTTCTCCATGTAAACAGCTCGACATACAGGACTAAAACCTCATGAATAATAAAAACATACCTCTTTTTGGTCCTCACATAACTTTAAGTGTCATTTTTCTTTCACCCTTGACTCATAGCAATACAACAACCATTCGAAATATTCAAATGGCTCAAATTTCAACCGGGGGCTCAGGTTTAGAATCGAGCATATGTTTCAGTCCAATACATGTTTGGCGTCTCGGATATTGCATTATATGCATTAGTTTTGAATTGTGATTTTGGTCAATGATTGGGTTGCTCGGCTCTTGTGCTTGGCTCGTATGTTCCACTTTGTTCGGGTAGGAGTGTAAAGGCTGAACCACTGCAATTGTACTTCCAGCTCGAATGGTCAAGTACCTTAGTGGGGAAAGCCAAAAATCGACTGTCATAATTAGTGCACACTGCTCTGAAAGCACATTTTCTCCCTTGGTGGTTTGGTAATTAATGTCAACATACATATTGTTGGACTAACACTTTTATCTAGTATGTTTCAGATAAGTTCAACAGTGGCATGGGAAGGACATGAGGATGTGGACCTTTTCAAAATGCTAAGGACAAAGATTGGCAAAGCTCCAAGACTCTACATTTTTGGTTAAGTGAACCAAGATCACACTGAGTCCATAGGAAAGCCAATACTATTAAAAGGGGATTATATTTTGATCATGACTCAATTGCTCAAGTGCTTAGTGATATTGCTCCAAAAACCCTCAAACATATCTCACCATCTATCTTATCCAAAACCCTAAAGTTGACTGATGCGTCTCCATCGTATCTACTTTTCCAAACACTTTTTCTCTTGTTTTGGACTCTAATTTGCATGATTTGAATGAAAGTAACCCCGACTGACACTGTTTTTAGCAGAATTGCCATGGTGTTGTTTTTGTGCACAAACCAAAGTTCTCGGAGCCACAAGCTCAGGGGCGCCTACCCCCCCCCCCCCAGGGCACGCCCTGCAGGATTCTAGGCCCCCTGGACCTCCGACAACCCAAACTCCAACTCCATATATACCTATTTGCCAAGAAAAAAATCAAAGAGAAGGACTCATCGCTTTTTACAACACGGAGCCGCCGACACCTCCTATTCTTCAACGGGGGGATGATCTGGAGTTCGTTAGGGGCTCTGGAGAGGGGAATTCGACGCCGTCGTCATTATGAACCTTCCTCCATCACCAATTTTATGATGATCACCGCTGGGAGTAAGTAATTCCTTCATAGGCTTGCTAGACGGTGATGGGTTGGATAATATCTATCATGTAATCGAGTTAGTTTTGCTAGGGCTTGATGCCTACTATCCACTATGTTCTGAGATTGATGTTGTTGTGACTTTGCTATGCTTAATGCTTGTCACTAGGGCCCGAGTGCCATGATTTCATATCTGAACCTATTATGTTTTCATGAATATATGTGTGTTCTTGATCATATCTTGCAAGTTATATGCACCTATTATGAGTTATGATCCGCATACCCCAAGGTGACAGTAATTGGGATTCTTTCTGGTGATTACCGTAGTTTGAGGAGTTCATGTATTCACTAAGTGCCAATCCTTTGTTTCGGTTCTCTATTAAAAGGAGGTCTTAAGATCCCTTAGTTTACTTGTGGACCCCGCTGCCACGGGAGGGTAGGACAAAAGATGTCATGCAAGTTCTTTTCCATGAGCACGTATGACTATATACAGAATACATGCCTACATTATTATTATTTTTACCTGTCATGCCTACATTATATTGATGAATTGGAGCTAGTTCTGTGTCGCTCAAGGTTATAACTGTTACATGATGAATGCCATCCAACACAATTATCCATCACTGATCTGATGCCTACGATATTTTCACATATTGATCTTTGCTTAGTTACTGATGTCATTGTTGCTGTTACGATCACTACAAAAAGGGAAAACTTTGTTTTTGCCACTCTAGTTTTTGCCAACTTTGCTTATGCCACTCTAGAATTTGACATCTCACTTTTGCCACTCTTAGCTTTTGATAATACATCACAAATGCCATTTCGTGGCAAAAACGATAATTTTTTATTTCACTTTTGCCACTCTTAGCTTTTGACATGTATCACAATTGCCACTCTAAAATTATCGTTTTTGCCACAGAATGGCAAAAGTGATATATTGTCAAAAGCTAAGAGTGGCAAAAGTGAAATGTCAAATTCTAGTGTGGCATAAGCAAAGTTGGCAAAAACTAGAGTGGCAAAAACAAAGTTTTCCCCTACAAAAATGCTACTATTCCTATTGCTACTATTACCGTTACTACCATATTACTTTGCTATTGATCACCTTGATGCAGATATTAAGTCTTTTAGGTGTGGTTGAATTGACAACTCAACTGCTAATACTTGTGAATATTCTTTGGCTCCCCTTGTGTCGAATCAATAAATTTGGGTTGAATACTCTACCCTCAAAAATTGTTGTGATCCCTTATACTTGTGGGTTATCGAGACCTTTTTTTGGCGCCATTGCTGGGGAGAATAGCAATATTTGTTGATTCACTTGGGATTTATATTTGTTGATCACTATGAAGAATCTGAAAGATACCAGAACCAAGATGATTCCCTCTAAGACAAGGGGAGGTATGGAACTGCCATCTAGCTCCGCACTTGATTCACCTTCTGTTTTGAGTAAGCTTGTGACGCCACCACCTGCTATTAATAAGTTATTGATGATGCTACTTCTGCTATGAATGATGCTATTGATGATCCTAGTACTTTGCTTGATGATAATGTGCCACTAGGTGAATTTCTTAATGAACAACTTGCTAGAGCTAAACAAAATGAGAATGTTGAAACTGGTGAAATGCTTGAAACTAAAAATGATGAAACACCTATTAGACCTAGCACTCCTAGATATGAACTGCCTAAGATGCCCGAGGGTTATGTTATGGATGGATAGATAGCTAAGAAATTCCTTCCTTGCAATGATAGAGATGATCTTAAGAAATTAATATCCAAGTTGAAAGAAAAATCTTTGAATGCTAGAATGAAATATGATCCTGAGTTTGCTAATTCACCTATTTTTGTTACTGATAAGGATTATGAATTCTCTGTTGGTCCGAGGTTAATCACTTTGGTTGAATCTGATCCTTTCCATTGTTATGAATCTGAAACTGTTGTGGCACATCTTACTAAATTGAATGATATAGCCACCCTATTTGCTCATGAGGAAAAAATTCGCTACTAGTATATTCTTAAGTTGTTTACTTTCTCATTGAAGGGTGATGCTAAAATATGGTTTAACTCTCTTGCTCCTGGTTGTGTGTGTAGTCCCCAGGATATGATATATTACTTTTCTGAAAAATATTTTCCTGCTCATAAGAAACAAGCTGCTCTACGGGAAATATTTAACTTTGCGCAAATTAAAGAAGAGAATCTCCCTCAAGCTTGGGGGAGGCTTCTCCAATTACTTAATGCTTTGCCTGGTCATCCTCTCAAGACAAATGAAATACTTGATATCTTATATAATGGACTAACCGATGCTTCTAGGGACCACCTAGATAGTTGTGCTAGTTGTGTTTTCAGCGAACGAACTGTTGAACAGTTGAAGAACTATTGAATAATATATTGAGGAATGATAATGTTTGGACTCTTCCTAAACCACCACCCAAGCCAACTCCAAAGAAGATGGGTATTCCATTTCTCAGCCCTGAAGATGTGCATCAGGCAAATAAATCTATGAAAGAAAAAGTATTAAAGATGAAAATGTCAAGAATTTACCACTTATTGAAGAAATGCATGGCTGAGGGAGTCCTGGATTAGGGGGTGTCCGGATGGCCGGACTATACCTTCAGCCGGACTCCTGGACTATGAAGATACAAGATTGAAGACTTCATCCCGTGTCCGGAAGGGACTTTCCTTGGCGTGGAAGGCAAGCTTGGCGATACGGATATGTAGATCTCCTACCATTGTAACCAACTTTGTGTAACCCTAACCCTCTCCGGTGTCTATATAAACCGGAGGGTTTTAGTCCGTAGGACAACATACAGAACAACAATCATACCATAGGCTAGCTTCTAGGGTTTAGCCTCTCCGATCTCATGGTAGATCTACTCTTTTACTACCCATATCATCAATATTAATCAAGCAGGACGTAGGGTTTTACCTCCATCAAGAGGGCCTGAACCTGGGTAAAACTTCGTGTCCCTTGCCTCCTGTTACCATCCGGCCTAGATGCACAGTTCGGGACCCCCTACCCGAGATCCGCCGGTTTTGACACCGACATTGGTGCTTTCATTGAGAGTTCCTCTGTGTCGTCGCCATCGGGAAGGAAGCCTCGCCCCGTCTTTAAAGACGGCACCGTTGCTAAGGGAGCTTTGGCTGTCGGCCAAACCCGCCGGCTAGGCAGTTTTCTTATGACAGCCTGTTCGGCTTCTGCGCCGACGATGACCTCTCGAGCCATCGAAAACAATCTTCATGTCAGCTCGGAACTCGCCGAGCAGTTAGATCCAATGGAGCTCTCCTCCATAAATGAGCTCTTGGATCGCATCGCCGCCCTAGGAGTCGCTACGGATTACGACCAGATTGGGCCTAAACCCGATCTGAGAGAGATTAACTCTCCCCAAGTCACCCATCACGTTGCTGTGGTAGAGGGACAGTGCGGCGACCCTTCATCTATCTTAAGGACTAGCTACGTCCGGATTCCCGATCCCTCCAAGCCGGATACCCGCGGAGGGGAGGATATCACTCAAGACCTGAACTTAGAGTCAGGCGACGGGCTGGATTCATTGGACAACATCCAGGAATCCAAATTTTCGAGTTCGGAAATTCCTCGGCCTCTGAGCCTCAGATTGGGTGAGGCTTCGGATTTAATTCCACCCACCCACCCGAACATAAGCGATCTATCCCAAATCAGGCAAGAGCCCGATGAGACAGTACATCATTACTGGGCCAGATTCCTCCTGGTTAGGAACAGGATAAGGGACTACCGCGAGGAAGACGCAATCTCAATCTTCTGCAATAATTGCACGGACAAGGGAATCCTCAACGCCATAAGTCGCCGTGATATTACACGCTTCGCTGACTTAGCGTCCATTGTACGAAAGTACTGTGCGATGGAAAGCGCCTGGAAAACCGAAATAAAATTTTGGGACGATCCGGCCCTGAATACAAACCCAGTCCGAAATAAAAGGGTGCATCATTGCCAGACACCCGGGTCAAACACCAAAAAGCAAAAACCCTCTACAGGGCATGGAACCGTACTGGAAGGATGGCTTAATGGACCCTGTAAAATTCACAGTACAGAGGACGCCACACCAACTCACAGCCTTAGAGCATGTTGGATACACCGGCTGGTGGCCAAAATTGGCGAAGATCTCCTAATTCCGGAGGCCACAGACAGCCACCCCAGAGACACCAATACGGTATTAACAGTCTTCGAGACTTTCGCATCAAATAATATGCGATAAAGGACACTCCGCAGCCTTGCCGAAGTCTACCAAGTAGCAACAATACACCCATGGAGTGACACGGCTATTACCTTTAACACCAGTGATGAACCTAAATTCAGAATAGCCCAAGCACCAGCCGCATTGGTCTTCAGTCCAATAGTGGACGGCTTTCGTCTTACCAAGGTACTCATGGACGGCGGCAGCGGATTGAACCTCATTTACGAGGAAATCCTTCAAAAAATGGAAATAGACTGGAACCGCATTGAGCAAAGCAACACAACCTTTAGAGGAATAATCCCCGGTCGGGAAGTGCGCTGTACAGGAAAAATCACACTAGATGTGGTGTTCGGCACGCCGGATAATTACAGGTCCGAAGAGGTCACGTTCCATGTGGCTCCGTTCAGCAGCGGTTATCACGCTCTGCTAGGGCGGGAAGCGTTTACAATCTTCCAAGTAATACCCCATTACGGGTACATGAAGCTCAAGATGCCCAGGCCTAACGGGATCATCACTCTCGCTAGTGATCCGGACATAGCACTCCGCGCCGAAAACAAGACAACCGCACTAGCCCTCGAGGCACTATCCGAAGCCCTAGCGGCTGAGGAACTGACTACGCTACGCTCCACGGTGAATAGGGACGATGTGGTACTCGACAAAAGTTCCAAGTCCACCTCCTTTAATCCGGCGGACAAAATAGTCAAATTCCAGGTCCATCCAATGGACCCCAACAAAACAGTTTCCATCGGGGCACAGTTAAACCCTGATGTAGACGCTGCACTGCGAGAGTTCCTACGAGAGAACTGGGACATTTTCGCCTGGCACCCTTCAGACATGCCAGGAATCCCACGCAGGCTGGCCGAGCACAGCTTAAATATCCTAAAAGGATTCAAACCTGTCAAACAAGCTCTTCGGCGTTTTTCCAAACCTAAGAGACAAGCCATGGGAGAGGAGCTAGCAAAGCTATTGGAGGCCGGATTCATTAGAGATATAAAACATCCGGACTGGCTAGCAAACCTGGTGATGGTACCAAAGAAGGACAAATCCTGGCGCCTGTGCGTTGATTTTAAAGACCTTAACAAGGCTTGCCCAAAGGATCCCTTCCCCCTCCCCCGCATCGATCATATTATCGACGCTACTGCAGGACACGATTCGTTGTGTTTCCTCGATGCATATTCCGACTATCATCAAATCAAGATGGCAGAATCAGACCAAGCCGCAACGGCATTTATCACACCATACGGCCCATTCTGCTTCAACACAATGCCCTTCGGGCTCAAAAACGCCGGCGCAACATATCAGCGCATGATTCAGACATGTCTGGCAAACCAGATCGGCAAAACAGTGGAGGCATATGTAGATGATGTGGTCGTCAAAACAAGACATGTCGAATCTCTAGTAGACGACTTGAGGCTCACATTTGATAACCTCCGAATATACAACATCAAGCTCAACCCGGAAAAATGTGTTTTTGGTGTTCCAGCCGGAAAGCTCTTGGGCTTCATTGTATCCGGTAGAGGAATTGAAGCAAATCAAGCCAAGATCCGAGCTCTGTCACAATTGGATATCCCAAAGGACCTCAAACAAATACAAAAGTTAACCAGATGCGTGGCGGCTCTAAGCCGCTTTATCTCCCGCTTGGGAGAAAAGGCCCTACCCCTTTACCGCCTCCTTCGGTGCACCGAACACTTTGAATGGATGGATGCAGCCACGGCCGGACTCGACGAAATAAAAGCCATATTGGCAACAAACCCAGTCCTGGCCACGCCAAACATTGGCGAACCAATGCTATTGTACATTGCGGCAACACATTAGGTTTAAAGCGCAGTGCTCGTCGTTGAACGAGAAACGGACGGACACAAATTCCCCCTTCAAAAGCCGGTCTATTATGTGTCCACTGTCCTCACTCCGTGCAAATCACGGTACCCGCATTATCAAAAGATCGCGTACGTGGTATTCATGGCATCCCGGAAGCTACGACACTACTTTCAAGAGTGTTCAATAACAGTACCCTCGGAAGTACCACTTAACGACATTATAAACAACCGTGAACGCAACGGGCCGGATTGCAAAATGGGCCATTGAGCTCCTCCCGTTCGACATAACTTATAAGCCACGGCGAGCCATCAAATTGCAAGTTTTGGCCGACTTCGTCGCAGAATGGACGGAGGCCGAACTCCCTAAAGAGTACGGCACATATTCAAATTGGATCATGCATTTCGACGGCTCCAACATGTTGGCCGGACTAGGGGCTGGCGTCATTTTGACGTCCCCCACAGGAGACACAGTTCAATACGTACTCCAGATTATGTACACAGACTCCAACAATGCAACCGAATATGAGGCCCTTTTACATGGTCTCCGGATGGCAGTATCCATGGGCATTCAACGCCTAGAGGTGCGCGGAGACTCGAACCTCGCAATATCCCAAATAAATGGAGACTTCGATGCAAAGGATCCAAAAATGGCAGCTTACCGCAACGTCGTCCTAAAAATGTCAGCTCGGTTCGAGGGGCTTGAATTTCATCATATAGCCCGGGAAAATAATCAGGCGGCAGATGTCCTGGCACGCATCGGCGCAAAACACGATGTAGTCCCCCCAACATCTTCTTGGAAAGGTTGTTCAAGCCATCCGTGGTATGGGAAGGGGAGCCGAACAATAACAGCTCGGACCCAACCGCACTGCCCGACACCGAACATTCTGACACAATCGGAGGCTCTGCCAATGAAATAACACCTTCAGCCCACGTAATAATGGCCGTCATCGCCCCGTGGATAGAACCATTCCTCCCCTACCTTACTAGGCAGGAACTCCTCGAGGACCAAAATGAGGCACGCTGCATAGTGCGATGATCCAAAGCCTACAAAGTCCACGAGGGAGAGCTTTATAAGAAAAGCACTACCGGAGTCCTTCAAAGGTGCATCTCCGAAGAGGAAGGGCGAAACCTCCTGGCTGAAATTCATGCCAGACTCGGCGGTCATCACGCTACAGCTCGGTCCCATGTAAGCAAGGCCTTCCGTACAGGCTTTTATTGGCCGACGGCCCGGGCAGACGCACATGACTTAGTCCAACGATGCGTCGGTTGCCAGCTCTTTGCAAACCAAAGCCATATGCCACCCACCGCCCTCCAAATTATCCCCATCACTTGGCCCTTCGCGGTCTGGGGGCTTGACATGGTTGGACCCCTTAAAAGCGGAACCCACAAGCAAAAATACTTACTGGTCATGGTGGATAAGTTCACCAAATGGATAGAAGCCAATCCTGTTAAGACGGCCGAATCCGGACCGGTGATAGACTTTATATCCGGGGTTGTACACCATTACGGTGTCCCCCACAGCATCATCACTGATAACGGCATGAACTTTACGGCCGATGAGGTAAAACTCTGGTGCAAAACATGGGCATCAAGCTCGATTATGCTTCCGTCTATCACCCACAAACTAACGGCCAGGTCGAACATGCAAATGGTCTTATCATGAGCGGCATCAAACCCAGATTAGTGCGGTCCCTCAAGGAATCTAACACGCACTGGGTAGAGGATCTCGACTCCGTACTCTGGGGGCTTCGGACCACGCCGAATCGCACCACCGGATACACACCATTCTTTATGGTGTACGGCGCAGAGGTAGTTTTGCCTTGCGACATAATTCATGACTCACCTCGAGTGCGCATGTACGAAGAAAGAGAAGCCGAGCTCGATCGGTAGGATAGTTTGGATGCATTGGAGGAGGAGCGTGACGTGGCAAAATCCCGTTCCACATTCTATCAACAGCAGGCTCGAAGATACCAAAGCAGAAAAGTACGGGCCAAAAATTACAACATTGGCGAATTAGTTCTACGCCTGCCGGACAAGAAAAAGGACAAACTCAAGCCCAAGTGGGGAGGTCCCTTCATAATTGACCAAGTCCTAACTGGTGGAGCGTACCGCCTGCGAGATGCATCGGATAATCGACTCGAGCCGAACCCATGGAATGCAGCCCGTCTCCGAAGATTCTATGCCTAGCGTCGGACTGTGTGTTCGTCTCCATCCTCTGTCCATTTTTTATATACTGTCTGTCTTACATTTCTCTCCTTCTCCCCTTCCTTTCTCTTATAGCCTTTAAAGGCTCATCAAATGACGTGCTATTCGCACTCATTAAACCTGGGGGCTTCTTTTAACAGAAGCTTATTTATACGGGCTTCATGCCCAACACATGTGTTACACTTCCGCATGTACCTTTTATTTCACCATTATATGCATCGATATGACTTAAGTTTTGGCCAAGCTGGGTTGCCTGGCTCCTGTGCTTACCCCTACGTTCCCGATTATTCGGCTAGGCGGTAAAGGGAGCACCTTTGCGATTGTTACTGCCAGATCAGCTGGATGTGTACCTCAGACTGGGTGAAGCCGAAAGCTAGCGTTCTTAAGGGAATATTCGGTCGGTGACCTAAAAGATGATCTTTTAACTTATCTATTTATACGCCCCCAGATGCTTTTTCCCGCGTCTTTTTCGCAGAATGGGCATGCACTTTAGGGCATGCATCCTAGGGAAAGGAACCCCTAACGGAACTATTCTCCCTGGAAGATGTTTCTTACTAACCATGTAATATAACATAACTAGTCGGGCACTTGTCTGTTCACGCACTAATGACCCCTACGCCTGGTCTCCATGCATTCCGCGGTTCTTATATAACCGCATGGGAATTCGGACACACTCCGGACCATTAGGTCCCGAGGCTGAAGCGAAAAGGTCGGCCATGACAAATGATCTACAATCCGGCTAGAAGGCATTATAAATGTCAATTAAATTACATAGTCATTCTGACTGATTGTATTCCTCTTCAATACCATCTAACAGGCTGTCTAATTTACAGTCCTGCTAGGAATACTTTGCGGCCAATTCTACTTGGCCGTATACTAAGCTTACAGGGATCTCCTTCCCATCGGGCCCCACAGGACCGATCTCGGCCATGTGGTTGGGGTCAGCCTTTATGTACCGCGTCTTTACCATGGCCCAGGCCTCCCTAGTGCCTTGACAGCAGGCCGATATCTTCCACAATCGGAAGCGCCGCCGTGCTCCCTTTAGCTTCTCTGCAAGCTCTCCAAGACCTTCGGGCATGGAGATGGATGGCCACAAGGCCTGGGCGACGCCTTGCATCGCTTGCCGAACTCGCTCGAGCAGTTGCGGGAGCTCAGGAAGAAGGTCACCCGTAGAACCGGGCATCTCCTCTGCAGGACGACCTGTTAGCACACCTACAGACATTACTCTGTTAGTCGACTTCCCCGCCGAACTTTTTTCAAAGGTTCGTTCAAGCACTTACTAAATATGCCGCGCCGAAGCCGCTGATTCTCCTTAACGGAGTCCAACAGCTAGGCACAAACATCCTTCGGTTCAACGCCCAACTTGGTGTTGGCATCTTGGAGATCATTCTTCTCCCGCCTCACCTTTGTCAGCACCTTCTCACCAGCCCTCAGCTGGCGTAGGAGGTGTTGCCTTTCCGGATTCAATCCGGCGCCATCTGCAATTTCATTTGTCAGATTCGCACCCATGCCGTGCTTCACAAAATGCTTATCTTTCGAAGTGTATATTACCAGAGGGGGTCTCCTTGGGCTCCCCTGCCGCGGCTAGTGTGGCCTCAAATTGGGCTTTGCACTCTTCCAGCTCCTGGGACAGTAGGGAATTCTTTTCTGTAAGAACCTGCATAACAAATGATCCTTAAATCAGTTATTCTAACTGTCTCAAGTCTCGGGGGCTACTGGTATATATATATAATTACCAAAATTCTCTTACCCGTATGTATTTTACATATTGCTCCGTGGCTCTGGCTAGACCATTTTGAGCGGCACGGAGGTACGCATCTCCCGACTTGAAGGCATCTAATGCCTCTTGGGAGAAACAAGCGTCGCGAAGAATTGTCCGGCGACGCCTGTGGTTCATGGCACTCTCCACCTCAGAGTTGGTGGCAGACAACCTGTCCACATCCTCCATCGAAGGAGCGTCCGGTGCGCGCCTTGTGTTCGCCTCCGCCTCCGGACCAGGCTTTGGAGCCTGGCTGGTGGAGGCGCGATTGGCAGCCTCTCCGAATATAGTCCGGCAAGGTCTCTTTGTCCTGAAGAGAGCACGAGTGTTAATGTGCCTTGAAGGTATAACACCTGGGATAAGGGGGCGCGCCATACCTTTGCGCTGACGCCTCGGTCTGGACTGCACCTCTTTTCTGCCCACAGGGCCCTGCGGCCCCTCGTTGGCTTGTCGCCGCAGGTTCGGCCTCCCGTCTCAGAAACCTCCCCTGCAAAGCTCGGTTGTAATCAGGAAACTGAAAAGACGAGAGGGAAGACCCCTATTCGGGGTACTGGGACTTCGATCTCAGTTACCTGGGAGGCCGGGATTAGCCCTGGGTAATCGACCGTAATGGCCACCAAGGCGTTGTCCTTGCTCAATTGATGGAACACTCCATCAATCAGCTCCACAGATAAGTCCGGATCCTCTTGAGAGGTCGGGTCGAAGGACCGTCCTGGGTCCTCGGGTTGTGGAGGAGGGCTGTTTATTTCTTTAACAGCCTGGCGCAGTTCATGCGTTGAAGTCGCTAGACTGAATATTTAACAATGGGGATATAAAACGGATGGGCAAGATGCGATCACTTACCCATCTTGGAGGATTGTACATAGAAAATCCACCCTTTGGGTCGACGCGGAGAAAATCCTCCTCTTCTCCCTTGTACAAAGCAGACAAGGTCTTTGTTAGAGCCACAGCCGAATCCGGCCCCTTACGGCCGTAGCGGGTGGCGTCGTCCTCCCCGTTGAAGTCCCACATGGGGTGGCCTCTGTACTGTAGCGGCTGCACCCCTCGCATGATGCATGCGGCCATGACCCCGATCATGGTCAGTCCGGAATGAGCTAACAATCTTATCCGGCCCATCAGGTAATGGACGTCCTTGTCACTTTCCCTCTGAGGGCTCCGTGGACGCCAACTTAGGCGCTTCTTTAGTGGAGCACTATCGAACTCGGGGAGGACGATCCGGACAGGATCCAGCAGTGGGACGTCCTCTATGTAAAACCATTCTGAAGGCCAGTCCTCGGACGCCTTCTTTGGGGTTCCAGATAGATATCCGGTCCCGGCGATGCGCCACACTTTGGCTCCGCCCACTTGATACATCGACCCCTTCTGAGAGCGGGGCACAAGGCAGAATAGCTCTTTCCACAGCCCGAAATGAGCCTCAACACCCAAAAACAGCTCGCAGAGGGCTACGAAGCCCGCGATATGCAATACGGAGGCAGGCGTAAGATTGTGTAGCTGGAGGCCATAGAACTCCAGGAGCCCCCGGAGAAACGGATGGATTGGAAATCCGAGCCCTCTTATTAAATAAGGGATGAGGCATACCCGCTCTCCTTTGGAGGGATTAGGGGCACTCTCCGCTTGCTCTCCGCCATTATAGATGGCAAGACCGGCTCTAACCGGGACCATATAGGCCGGGGGGAGAAATCCCTTGGTCTGAAGCGTCACTAGCTCGCTATGCGGGATGGAGCATCTCTTCCAATATCTAGGCTGAGGGCTGGAAGGGCAAGAGGAGGAGTTGCGACGGCTGGCCATGGTGGTATGGACCTTTGTTAGATGCGCTCTGATGAACACTCGCAAAGGGGAGAAGGTGTGGTTTGGATCTAAATCCTCGTCCCCTTAAATGAGCGGCTCATTTACGCGGCTAGGGGTGTGGATGTAAAAACACTCAGACTTTTCATATTCGTTTGACACGTGGGAGACGGCCATTATTGGGCGTAGAAGCCAAGGAGCGCGACATTTACAAGAAACCGGACTTTATTCAATAGGTACACAGAATTTGGAGGAGAACCCGCCTTGCAATGCCGAAGACAATCTGCGCACCGGACTCATTGTCATTGAAGCCTGGTTCGGGGGCTACTGAGGGAGTCCTGGATTAGGGGGTGTCCGGATGGCCGGACTATACCTTCAGCCGGACTCCTGGACTATGAAGATACAAGATTGAAGACTTCGTCCCATGTCCGGAAGGGACTTTCCTTGGCGTGGAAGGCAAGCTTGGCGATACGGATATGTAGATCTCCTACCATTGTAACCGACTTTGTGAAACCCTAACCCTCTCTGGTGTCTATATAAACCGGAGGGTTTTAGTCCGTAGGAAAACATACAGAACAACAACCATACCATAGGCTAGCTTCTAGGGTTTAGCCTCTCCGATCTCGTGGTAGATCTACTCTTGTACTACCCATATCATCAATATTAACCAAGCATGATGTAGGGTTTTACCTCCATCAAGAGGGCCCGAACCTGGGTAAAACTTCGTGTCCCTTGCCTCCTGTTACCATCCGGCCTAGACACACAGTTCGGGACCCCCTACCCAAGATCCGCCAGTTTTGACACCGATAATGGCCTCGACATCCTGACATGGGTAGTAGAAGTAAATTCTCTCTATAGATTTGATGAAGGTGATATTCCTTATACTAAATCTGCTAGTCAATGCTTAGATGAATTGGATAACTTTATTGTCAAACAATAAAACTTTAATGCATATGTAAGTAGACAATTGAAATGAAATGCTTATATGATTGAACGCTTGAGTGACTTTATGTTTAGAAATGTTAATGATGTCAGGGGTGTGAGTAAACATGCATCCATGATAAAAACCCAAGTAGAACAAGTCATGAAGTCACAAAATGATTTGCTTAATGAGATGAACAATAAGATGAATGATCATGTTGTTAGAGTTATGACTAGGGGTGCTAAAATGCCTCAGGAACCCTTGTATCCTAAAGGTCACCCTAAAAGAATTGAACAAGACTCTTAAAGAATTAATACTGATGCACCTAGTCCATCTAAAAAGAAAAATAGATAAGCCTTTGCATGCCTCTAGTGAACCTACTATAGACACACCTGGAAATCCAAATGATATATCTATTTCTGATGCTGAAACACAATCTATTGATAAACATGAACCTAGTAATAATGATAATGATGATGTTCGTGTTGATGCTCAACCTAGTAATGATAATGATGTGGAAATAGAACGTGTTGTTGATCTTGATAACCCACAACCTAAGAACAAAAGATATGATAAAAGAGACTTCATTGCTAGGAAACATGGTAAAGAAAGAGAACCATGGGTTTAGAAACCCATGTCTTTTCCTCCTAAAGCTTCAAAGAATAAGGATGAAGAAGAATGTGAGCGCTTTGTTAAAATGCTTAGACCTGTCTTTTTGCGCCTTCGTTTGACTGAAATTCTAAAAATGTCTCATTATGCTAAGTACATGAAAGATATTGTTACAAATAAAAGAAAGATACCAGAAGCTGAAATTTCCACCAAGCTTGCAAGTTATTCATTTAAGGGTGGAATACCAAAGAAACTAGGAGACCTAGGGATACCAACTATACCATGCTCCGTTAAAAAAACTATGCTAAAACTGTTTTGTGTGATCTAGGAGCCGGTGTTAGTGTTATGCCTTTCTCTTTGTATCGAAGACTTGATTTGAATAAGTTGACACCAACTGAAATCTCTTGGCAAATGGCTGATAATTCAACTGCTATACCCATCGGTATTTCTGAGGATGTGCATGTCATAGTTGCAAATGTTACTATCTTAATGGACTTTGTTATTCTTGATATATACCCGAGGACTACAGTATGTCGATCATCCTTGGTAGACCTTTTTTTAATACTGCAGGGGCTATTATTGATTGCAACAAAGGCAATGTCACTTTTCATGTCAATGGCAATGAGCATACGGTACACTTTTCTAAGAAACAACCTCAAGTGAATAGTATCAATTCTATTGAAAAAAATCAATTACTATTGGAGGTTTTGAATTCCCTATTCCTACTGTCAAAAAGAAATATGAAACTCTTATTGTTGGGGACATGCATATCCCCATTGAGGTAACCTAGTGTTATATGAAGATTCTCAGATTTCATGTCATTCGGGAGAAGTTTGTTAATAAGAATTGATCAACCTTATTAATGGATTCCTTTTGGCGGGCATGTGGTCGATGAATTTAGTAAACACTACTTTTTGTACCCACTTTTTACTTTCTGTTATTTATAATTAATAAAGTATACCCCGATTTTACTATTTTCTGAATTATCCATGCAATAAAAAATGACCAGAAAATAAAAGTTCTCCAAATGCCTTGAAAATTTAATATTCTTTTTCTACAAAATATAAAAAATAGTGGCATTGAACACACCCTGGGGGGTGCACCTGTGAGCCACAAGCTCATAGGGCGCGCCCAGCAAGCTTGCGAGGCCCACGTAGGCCCCCTCACTTATTGTTGTCACCCATGCTCTTCTTCTTCCTCCAGAAAAAATCATCTGCTTGTTCAAACTCGTGTTCCTGCTCTCTAAGCTGCGATTTTCAATCTCCTTGCTCGTAGCTCCATTTCCAAAAAATTGTTTTGGTGGATTGCTCATCGGTATGTGACTCCTCCATTGGTCCAATTAGTTTTTGTTCTAGTGGTTTATTGTTTGCACATTTAGCAACTGTTGGTGACCATGTTCTTGAGCTTGCATGTCAAATTTATATGGTTCAAAGTAGTTTTGGTGCAAGATATGGCCTATAGACACTTGTAGGAGTAGTTGCTATCAATTTTGTTGAGTTTAGTTCACCTTTATTTTGAGTTACTAAAATTTTCAGAAATTTTCAAAGGGAGAAAATGTTTAGGAAGATGTTCCAAGGAGGTTCCTCGAGCAAGAAATCCCCAAGGCTCGCTCTACGTGAGCCACACCTCAAACCATCGTGGGAAGATCTAGTGCAACCTTGAGAATGGCCGTCGGATTATTTCATGAGTCAAGCTGGTTTTAAGGAAGAATTTGATATGTACGTGCACAATGCCGGCATGACGGACTTCTTGTCAGATAAGTGCTTACAATATAACAATTTCACTGATTCTTTTGTGTGGAGATTTGAGTATTCAGTCCATCGCAATACACATTCTATTTTATTTAATCTCTATGAAAAATCATTTCGCATGGACCTTGGAGAATTCAATGAAGCATGCAATATTCCGCAATGGGGCACTTATACTGAACCTCGCAAATATGATTGCACTAAGTTCCTTCCTAGCATCACTATGGGTGAAACTAGAAGCATAACACAAGCTACTATAGGGAGCATTCACTTTCCTACTTTACGTTATTTTGCTCTCTTCATAGGTAGATGCATTAACGGTAAGCATGACCATAGCCACCTTTGCGCTCCTGATCTGAGCATCCTTAAGAGTGAAGTAATGAATGATAAACAATTTAACTTGGGGGGCTATTATTGCACGTCGGTTATATAACAATGCCTTAGATGGAGATTGTTATGGTGGAATTTATGCCACTTATTAGGCTAATTATCTTGGGGTACCTATAAGAGAAGATGATACCCAGTTTCTGCATGTGTTCCTTGATTATGCAGCTATGGAACGCTTTCAGTTCCTTGAAAGGGGCGACCTACCATTCGGGTATAGACTCGTCTTTAATAGGTGTCGCATTTCCCATATTATGCTTCCCGCTCCTGCTTTCTTTAACTTTCAGGAAAAATGGAGATATTTCATATGGAGGAGGCAGAGGAGTATGAGAGGGCGAGGGAGACCGCTTGCCTCAACGAGGCAACTTGCCAAGCGGTGGCAGCTGCAATCCAGTACATCCCGAACTACGACTACGACTATCATCTAGGCTAGTCGTGGCCATAGACCAACTTCGGCCAAAAGCCTAAGCTTTGGGGAGTACGTACCTTTCATCGACATTACATTCATACATCACACATTCACTCCAGTTGTCAGTGTTCATCCTTTTTCATTATATAATCCATGTTAATTTTATTTTGCTTTCTTTTTGTGTGTTTGAATTTATTTATTTTACAAAAACCCAAAAATATTTCTCTTTTCTTTTCGGTTTCTCTTTCTAGATTTATTTGTTCAGTAGTTAGTAGTACTAAAAGAAAACCCGAAAAGATTTCTCGTTCTTCTTTTGCTTCTTGGGAGATTTCCCGTGTACATAGTTTTCATTCTCGTTTTCATTTTTTCTTTCGTTGTGCTTTCTTCAGAAAAAATAAAAACTCCAAAAATATTTCAGTGTGTTCCTTTGAATTTTTTTCTTTGGGTTGTAAGGAGAAGACCGTGATGAAAATGTTGAGTGGCTCTCATATGCATTATTGTTGATCTAACAAAGAGCCCATATTACCTTGTCTTCTCCTTTGAACAAATGTTTGCAGATTCCAGCTTAGTCCACGGCATGTGCACTCTTATTATTATTCACATCGTTCGGTCATGCAAGTGAAGGGCAATAATGACATTTTTTGATGAATTGATTGAGGTGAAGAAAAGCTGGTATGAACTCAACCTATTTTGTTTTTGTAAATATGATTAGATCATTGTTCTTGATTCATCCTATTATGAATGAAACATGTTTGTAATGACAATTAGAGATCATAGTTACTCATGCCATGCTTAATTAGCTAGGAGTTGATAATGGTTTATCATGTGTGTCAACATGCATTTAAAATGGTTATGATGTAGTATGATAGGATGGTATCCTCCTATGAATGATTCAAGTGGCTTGACTTGACACATGTTCACACATGTAGTTGAATCAAAACCAACAAAGCCTCCATGATATTTATGTTCATGGTGATTTATATCCTACTCATGCTCGTATTCAATGTTGATTAACCTCAATGCATGTTTATGACCGTTGTCGCTCTCTAGTTGGTCGCTCCTCAATCTATTTGCTAGCCTTCACTTGTACTAAGCGGGAATACTGCTTGTGCATCCACTTCCTTAAAACCCAAAGTTAGAGCATCTCTAGCCGCGCCCCCAACAAAGGGCCCCCAGGCGATTTTTCGGCCGCCGGCGCCGAAAAATCGGCCCAGTCGAGCCTCCAAAGACCCTTTTTCGCCGGCTCGGGCCGAAATTGATGTTGGTGGACCCAGGCCGAACCCGGCGCACTGGGGGCGCTTGGGGCGCCGGCTGAATCATTTTTCGCGCGAAAATTGGCGGGTCGTCCTTGGCAGCAACTCAGCTCTTCTCGCCGCTTCGTCATCCTCATTGCCTCGGTTCTCGTGGCGGAATCAATACCAAAGCTACCGCGCGCTGCCGCGCCGGTCAGCCTCCTCCATTGATGCCTCACGGGCGGCGCGATGAAGATGGGATGACACGCGTTCCTCGCCCGCCATGCGTACACACGGCGGCCACGTGTACGCGGGGCGCCTCCGCCTATATAAGCCGCCCCCAACGCGCCAGTGACGCACAGGCTCTCCACCGCTGACGCCCTCGTTCCTCGACACCCCCCGTTCCTCCCTCTCTTCTCACCATTTCCAGTTCAACCATGGTCGAGCGCTTTCCCGGTGATGGCGCGGCGGCGAACGGCTTCGGCCGCCGCCACCTTCAGGAGGACGAAGCTCGGCTCCTCTATGAGGCCGAGTACCCGGTCTCGTCGGACATGCGGGTGCCCGGGGCGTGGAGGATCAGCGTCGGCGGGGTCTCGGTGCCACCGCCGCCCACCGGGGTGGTGTGGCGTCTGGAGATCACGTGTATCCATGCCAATCTGCCGCATGCGGTGAGGGAAGGTCCACGGTACGTCCCCGACAGCCCGCTATGGGAACCCTACTTCCGTCGCCGCCACGCCGAGCAGCTCGAGGCCACCAACGGCCTGGTGCCCTCCAAAAGGCTCAACTCTGAAGGCTGCCGCCGATGGTGGGGCATTCCCGGCCGCACGCTGGAGGCCGTCCTCGAGTACATCGAGGGCGGCAACATGCCCAGGCTGGAGTACCCTGCTCCCCCCTCCTTCTCCTGCCGGCGTGGGAGCTCGTGGACACCGAGGCGCATGGATCCGGGGGCATCCTCCTCCTCGTCCGGCCGCTCATCCACGTCCGGCTTTCCCTGCCTCCGCCCCGTCAAGCCGGAGCCCCGGGACACGCCGGTCAGCCAGCGCACCCGCAGCTCCGGCGTCCGCATCGCCGACTCCTCCCCCACCTCTGGCCGCCTCGTCCTCATCAGGCCGAAGGTGGAGCCCGCCCTCCCCGCGGAGTATGAGGCCATTGTCCAGCACGGCTTCTCCGACGAGGCCGCCTGAAAGTGGGCGCGGGACGACTACCTCCACGACGAGATGGTCCAGCAACACCGAGCCCTGGAGGAGATAGCCACCCGCAAACGTGGGCGCGAGAACGAGAACGGCGTGTGGTCCTGGACAGCGACGACGATGAGGACGCCCCCGGACCATCCAACCCGCCGCGCCAACTAGGGGAGGGTGCAGCAGGGACGACGGCCGCGGAGGAGGAGACGACAACAATGGCGGTGGCGGCGGCAGCAACTACACGCAGTTCTATAGGCTCCTCGGCATGTAGAGCTTCAAGGGCGGCGGGCGGCGAGGAATGGCGAGGGCGATGGCGGCCTAGTAGTGCTTTTTTCTTCTTTTGTAAAATATTTTAAATATGTATGAACTCACCGAAGTTTGGTTGAATTTGCACCGCGGTTTGCGCCGGTGGGTCCCCAGGGGGCGATTTTTAGCGCCTCCTGGGGGGCCAACGACTGGAGATGCTCTTATTCCATATGAGTCCACTATACCTACCTATATGTGGTAATTACCTACCGTTCCAAGTAAATTTGCATGTGCCAAACTCTAAATCTTTAAATAATAATTGGTTTTGTATGCCCAAATCGCTCATGAAATGATAGAGGGCGGTCAATATCTTCCATGCTAGGTGGGTTATTCTCACGATGAGTGTTTGTTCGCTTGTCATTCATGACAAAGTGGCTGGTAATTGGGATGCCCAGTCCTATGATCAAAATCAAAATCAAAATATAATAATGAAACAAAACTCCCCTGGATTGTTGTTGGTATGGAGGGCACCCGAGGATTCGACTAGCCATGGCTTGTGTTTGTCAGTGGAGGGGGAGTAAAATTTACCTTCCTTTTTGGGAACCGCCTATAATGTATCTAGCATGGAAGATGGTGAAAACTCTCGGTCGCTATGTTGACAATGAAAACATACCTCCCAAAATTATATTCATCTCTGTTTTAAAAACTTCGAGCTCTGGCACCTCTGCAAATCCATTCTTCCCTCTGCGAAGGGCCTATCTATTTACCTTTATTGTTCAGTCATCATCTTCTTATTAAAGCACCATCTGGAGAACACTATTGTCATTTTCATGATTTGTGTTTAGTTTATGTTGAGTATGAGTGTGACTAGATCTCTTTTACCATGAATTACAATGTCTAGTCAGTGCTTGAACTTTAGAGGTGCTCTGCATTTATGTTTTGTGGTCTCAGAAAAGCTAGCGAGATACCATTATGTCATATTATATCATGATTGTTTTGAAAAAAGTGTTATCATCCGAGATATCTTATTATTGCTTGCTAGTTGGTTGTGTCATTGATATGAGTAAATGTGATACCTAAATGTTATCGTGAATATGGTTAGTTCGTAATCTTTGCTAAAAACTTGAACATGGTTAGGCATATTTAGAACAAGAAGACCAAACAGAGTTTGTAAAAGTTTATCTTTGTCACTTTCAATTTGTCAACTGAATTGCTTGAGGACACACAATGAGTTTAGCTAGGGGGAGTTGGTACGTCTCTATTGTATCTACTTTTCCAAACACTTTTGCTCTTGTTTTAGACTCTAGTTTGCATGATTTGAATGAAACTAACCCGGAATGACGTTGTTTTCAGCAGAATATGGTGTTGTTTTTGTGCAGAAATCAAAGTTCTCGGATTGACCTGAAAATTTATGAAGAATTTTTGTGGAATATATAAAAAATACTAGTGGAAAAAGATACCAGAGGGGGGCCACCCAGGAGCCACAAGCTCAGGATGCACGCCTACCCCCCCCCCCCAAGGCACGCCCTGCAGGCTTCTGGGCCCCCTGGACCTCCGGCAACCCTGACTCCAACTCCATACATACCTATTCGCCAAGAAAAAAATCAGAGAGAAGGACTCATTGCGTTTTACGATATGGAGTTGCCGCCACCTCATGTTCTTCATCGGGAGGGCTGATCTGGAGTCCGTTCGAGGCTCCGGGGAGGGGAATTCGACGCCGTCGTCATCATCAACCTTCCTTCATCACCAATTTCATGATGCTCACTGCCGAGAGTGAGAAATTACTTCGTAGGTTTGCTGGACGGTGATGGATTGGATGAGATCTATCATGTAATCGAGTTAGTTTTGTTAGGGCTTGCTGCCTAGTATCCACTATGTTCTGAGATTGATGTTGCTATGACTTTGCTATGCTTAATGCTTGTCACTAGGGCCCGAGTGCCATGATTTCAGATCTGAACCTATTATGTTTTCATGAATATATGTGTGTTCTTGATCCTATCTTGCAAGTTATATGCACCTATTATGAGTTATGATCCGCATACCCCAAGGTGAGAATAATTGGGATTCTTTTCGGTGATTACCGTAGTTTGTGGAGTTCATGTATTCACTAAGTGCAAATGCTTTGTTCCGGTTCTCTATTAAAAGGAGGCCTTAATATCCCTTAGTTTTCTTATGGACCCCGCTGCCACGAGAGGGTAGGACAAAGGATTTCATGTAAGTTCTTTTCCATAAGCATGTATGACTATATACGGAATACCTGCCCACATTATATTGATGAATTGGAGCTAGTTCCGTGTCACTCTAGGTTATAACTGTTACATGATGAGTGCCATCCAACACAATTATCCATCACTGATCTGATGCCTGTGAGCTTTTCATCTATTGATCTTTGCTAAGTTACTTTTGTCGTTGTTGTTGTTACGATCACTACAAAAATTTTTACTGTTCCTATTGCTACTATTACCGTTACTACCATATTACTTTGCTATTGATTACCTTGTTGCAGATATTAAGTCTTTCGGGTGTGGTTGAATTGACAACTCAACTGCTAATACTTGTGAATATTCTTTAGCTCCCCTTGTGTCAAATTGATAAATTTGGGTTGAATACTCTACCCTCGAAAATTGTTGCGATCCCCTACACTTGTGTGTTATCATTGATCTCGGTCCTACCGAAACATTCCTATCCGGACCCACTGAGATGATCCCTATACACTGCCATATGCCAAACCCTAGCACTTTGGTACAGCCAAAATGGAACTCGGTCCCACGAAGATGGCCTGACCAAGTTTCTGTAATGAAGTTGCTTAATTTTGGAATCACCGAGATGAACTGATTGGAATTTTTTAAATGAGGTCTTTCCCTAGCCATTGCACTTCGGTCCCACCAAGTTAGTATGATCGGTCTCACCGAAAACCCTAACGGTCAAGTCTTTTCTACTAGTCGGTCTCATCGAGATTTTCATGTCGGTGTCATCGAGTTGGGTCAAAGACTGTAACAGTTGGATTTTTGGTGCTGCCTATTTATACCCCTCCACCACCACCTACTCTCTAAGAGAGCCATCAGACTGAACCACAACTTCCACTACTCATTTTCCGAGAAGAGAACCGCCTACTCATGTGTTTAGATCAAGAGATTCCAATCCAACCATTTGAACCTTGATTTCTAGCCTTCCCCAAGTTGCTTTCCATTCATTCCTCTCATCCACCGAAGCCAATTATTTGAGAGAGTGTTTGAGTATTGGGGAGACTATCATTTGAAGCACAAGAGCAAGGAGTTCATCATCAACAACACCGTCTATTACCTTATGGAGAGTGGTGTTTCCTAGATTGGTTAGGTGTCACTTGGGAGCCTCCAAGATTGTGGAGTTGAACCAAGGAGTTTGTAAGGGCAAGGAGATCGCCTACTTCATGAAGATCTACCCCAAGTGAGGCAAGTCCTTCATGGGCGTTGGCCATGATGGAATAAACAAGGTTGCTGTAGGATCGAAAGTATGTCTAGAGGTGGTGATTAGACTACTTAACCAAATAAAAATCTATTCTTTTCCCAATTTTAGTTGTGGGCAGATTTTAGCAATTATGACAAGTCAAGCAATCAACCTACACATGCAATTCTGAGAGTATAGCAGCGGAATTTAAAACATTGCATATGAAGGCAAAAGGAAGGGTTTGGAGAAGGTAGACATAATGGAAACACGAAGACTTTTGGCGTGGTTTCGATAGGTGGTGCTATAGTATGTCCACGTTCATGGAGACTTGAACCCACAAAGAGTAACGGCTGCACGAGTCCATGGAGGGCTCCACCCACGAAGGGTCCATGAAGAAGCAACCTTGTCTATCCCACCATGGCCATCGCCCACGAAGTACTTGCCTCACTCAGTGTCGTGGTTTCGTCACGGTAGATGTCCTCGTGAAAGGGCTAAGTTGTGAGGCCATCGCAACTAGGTGATAGCTTGAACGGGGTTGGTCGGAATAGAGAGATGCAAGTTTTACCTAGGTTCGGCCCCTCGCGGTGGAGGTAAAAGCCTACGTCCTACTTGAAGCCGGTGAAGGAAATATGCCCTAGAGGCAATAATAAAGTTATTATTTATATTTACTTATATCATGATAAATGATTATTATTCATGCTAGAATAATATTAACCGAAAACTTAGTACATGTGTGAATACATAGACAAACAGAGTGTCCCTAGTATGCCTCTACTTGACTAGCTCATTAATCAAAGATGGTTAAGTTTCCTGACCATAGACATGTGTTGTCATTTGATGAACGAGATCACATCATTAGAGAATGATGTGATGGACAAGACACATCCGTTAGCTTAGCATAATGATCATTTAGTTTTATTGCTATTGCTTTCTTCATGACTTATACATGTTCCTCTGACTATGAGATTATGCAACTCCCGAATACCGGAGGAACACCTTGTGTGCTATCAAACGTCACAACGTAACTGGGTGATTATAAAGATATTCTACAGGTGTCTCCGATGGTGTTTGTTGAGTTGGCATAAATCGAGATTAGGATTTGTCACTCCGTGTATCAAAGAGGTATCTCTAGGCCCTCTTGGTAATGCACATCACTATGAGCCTTGCAAGCAATGTGACTAATGAGTTAGTTACGGGATAATGCATTACGGGACGAGTAAAGAGACTCGCCGGTAACGAGATTGAACTAGGTATGAAGATACCGACGATCGAATCTCGGGCAAGTAACATACCGATGACAAAGGGAACAACGTATGTTGTTATGCGGTTTGACTGATAAAGATCTTCATAGAATATGTAGGAACCAATATGAGCATCCAGGTTCCACTATTGGTTATTGACCAGTGATGTGTCTCGGTCATCTCTACATAGTTCTCAAACCCGTAGGGTCCGCACGCTCAACGTTCGATGACGATTTGTATTATGAGTTATGTGATTTGATGACCGAATGTTGTTCGGAGTCCCGGATGAGATCACAGACATGATGAGGCGTCTTGAAATGGTCAATAGGTAAAGATCGATATATTGGAAGGTTATATTCGAACACCGGAATGGTTCTGAAGTGTTTCGGGTATTTTTCGGAGTACCGTGAGGTTACCGAAACCCCCCGGGGAAGTAGTGGGCCTTAATGGGCTTTAGTGGAAAGGAGAGAAGGGCCGCAAGGGGTGCCCCCCCCCCAATGGCTGGTCTAAATTGGACTAGGAGGGGGCGGTGCCCCCCTCTTTCCTTCTCCCTCTCTTCCTCCTTCCCTCTCTCTCCCTCTTGAAAAGGAAGGGGACTCCAACTAGGATTGGGGAATCCTAGTTGGACTCCCCTATGACGCGCGCCCCTCCTAGGCCGACCTCCTCCTCCTCCCTCCTTTATATACGTGGGCAGGGGGCACCCCAAAGCACAACAAACAATCTCTTAGCCGTGTGCGGTGCCCCCCTCCACAATTCAACACCTCAGACATATCGGCATAGTGCTTAGGTGAAGCCCTGCGCCGGTAACTTCATCATCACCGTTGCCACGCCACCGTGCTGACGGAACTCTTCCTCGTCCGCAACTGGATCAAGAGCTTGAGGGACGTCATCGTGTTGAACGTGTGCTGAACACGGAGGTGCCGTATATTCGGTACTTGGATCGGTTGGATTGTGAAGACGTTCGACTACATCAACCGTGTTACTAAATGCTTCCGCTTTCGGTCTATGAGGGTACATGGACACACTCTCCCCTCTCGTTTCTATGCATCTCCTAGATAGATCTTGCGTGGTCGTAGGAATTTTTTTGAAATATTGTGTTCCCCAACAGTGGCATCCGAGCCAGGTCTATGTGTAGATGTTAAATGCATGAGTAGAACACAAAGAGTTGTGGGCTATAATAGTCATACTGCTTACCACCAACGTCTTACTTTGATTCGGTGGCATTGTTGGATGAACGGCCCGGACCGACATTACATGACCGCGTTCACGAGTCTGGTTCTACCGACGTGCTTCGCACACATGTGGCAGGCGGGTGGCTGTTTCTCCAACTTTAGTTGAATCGAGTTTGAATATGGCCAGTCCTTGTTGAAGGTTAAAACATCACACTTGACAAAAAATCGTTGTGGTTTTGATGCGTAGGTAACAACGGTTCTTGCTAGAAGCCCATAGCAGCCACGTAAAACTTGCAACAACAAAGTAGAGGATGTCTAACTTGTTTTTGCAGGGCATGTTGTGATGTGATATGGTCAAGACATGATGATATATAAATTGTTGTATGAGATGATCATGTTTTGTAAAAGTTATCGACAACTGGCAGGAGCCTTATGGTTGTCGCTTTATTGTATGAAATGCAATCGCCATGTAATTGCTTTACTTTATCACTAAGTGGTAGCGATAGTCGTAGAAGCAATAGTTGGCGAGATGACAACGATGCTACGATGGAGATCAAGGTGTCAAGCCGGTGACGATGGAGATCATGACGGTGATTTGGAGATGGAGATCAAAGGCACAAGATGATGATGGCCATATCATGTCACATATTTTGATTGCATGTGATGTTTATCCTTTATGCATCTTATTTTGCTTAGTACAGCGGTAGCATTATAAGATGATCCCTCACTAAATTTCAAGGTACAAGTGTTTTCCCTGAGTATGCACCGTTGCTACAATTCGTCGTGCTGAGACACCACGTGATGATCGGGTGTGATAAGCTCTACGTTCACATACAATGGGTGCAAGCCAGATTTGCACGTGCAGAATACTCTGGTTAAACTTGACGAGCCTAGCATACGCAGATATGGCCTCGAAACACTGAGACCGAAAGGTCGAACGTGAATCATATAGTAGATATGATCAACATAGTGATGTTCACCATTGAAAACTACTCCATCTCACGTGATGATCGGACATGGTTTAGTTGATATGGATCACGTGATCATTTAGATGGCTAGAGGGATGTCTATCTAAGTGGGAGTTCTTAAGTAATATGATTAATTGAACTTTAACTTATCATGAACTTAGTACCTGATAGTATTTGCATGTCTATGTTGTTGCAGATCAATGGCCCGTGCTACTGTTCCCTTGATTTTTAATGCCTTCCTAGAGAAAGCTAAGTTGAAAGATGATGGTAGCAACTACACGGACTGGGTCCGTAACTTGAGGATTATCCTCATTGCTGCACAGAAGAATTACGTCCTGGAAGCACCGCTAGGTGCAAGACCCGCTACAGGAGAAACTCCGGACGTAATGAACGTCTGGCAGAGCAAAGCTGATGACTACTCGATAGTTCAGTGAGCCATGCTTTATGGCTTAGAATCAGGACTTCAAAGACGTTTTGAACGTCATGGAGCATATGAGATGTTCCAAGAGTTGAAGTTAATATTTCAAGCAAATGCCCAAATTGAGAGATATGAAGTCTCCAGTAAGTTCTATAGCTGCAAGATGGAGGAGAATAGTTCTGTCAGTGAACATATACTCAGAATGTCTGATTACCACAACCACTTGACTCGGCTGGGAGTTAATCTTCCTGATCATAGTGTCACTGATAGAGTTCTTCAATCACTGCCACCAAGCTACAAAAGCTTTGTGATGAACTATAATGTGCAAGGGATGGATAAGACAATTCCCGAGCTCTTTGCAATGCTAAAGGCTGCGGAGGAAAAAATCAAGAAGGGGCATCAAGTGTTGATGGTTAACAAGACCACTAGTTTCAAGAAAAAAGGCAAAGGGAAGGAGGGGAACTTCAAGAAGAACGGCAAGAAAGATGTTGCTCAAGTGAAGAAGCCCAAGTCTGGACCTAAGCTTGAAACTGAGTGCTTCTACTGCAAAGGGACTGGTCACTGGAAGCGAAACTGCCCCAAGTATTTGGTGGATAAGAAGGATGGCAAAGTGAAAGGTATATTTGATATACATGTTATTGATGTGTAGCTTACTAATGCTCATAGTAGTGCCTGGGTATTTGATACTGGTTATGTTGCTCATATTTGCAACTCGAAACAGGGGTTACAAATTAAACAAAGATTGGCTAAGGACGAGGTGACAATGTGTGTGGGAAATGGTTCCAAAGTCGATGTGATCGCCGTTGGCACGCTACCTCTACATCTACCATCAGGATTAGTTTTAGGCCTAAATAATTATTATTTGGTGCCAGCGTTGAGCATGAACATTATGTCTGGATCTTGTTTGATGCGAGACGGTTATTCATTTAAATCTGAGAATAATGGTTGTTCTACTTATATGGGTAATATCTTTTATGGTCATGCACCCTTGATGAGTGGTCTATTTTTGTTAAATCTCGATTGTAGTGATACACATATTCATAATATTGAAGCCAAAAGATGCAAGGTTAATAATGATAGTGCAACTTATTTGTGGCACTGCCGTTTAGGTCATATTGGTGTAAATGAAGGAAATATGCCCTAGAGGCAATAATAAAGTTATTATTTATTTCCTTATATCATGATAAATGTTTATTATTCATGCTACAATTGTATTAACCGGAAACATAATACTTGTGTGAATACATAGACAAACAGAGTGTCACTAGTATGCCTTTACTTAACTAGCTCGTTGATCAAAGATGGTTATGTTTCCTAGCCATAGACATGAGTTGTCATTTGATTAATGGGATCACATCATTAGGAGAATGATGTGATTGACTTGATCCATTCCGTTAGCTTAGCACTTGATCGTTCAGTATGTTGCTATTGCTTTCTTCATGACTTATACATGTTCCTATGACTATGAGATTATGCAACTCCCGTTTACCAGAGGAACACTTTGTGTGCTACCAAACGTCACAACATAACTGGGTGATTATAAAGGTGCTCTACAGGTCTCTCCAAAGGTACATGTTGGGTTGGCGTATTTCAAGATTAGGATTTGTCACTCCGATTGTCGGAGAGGTATCTCTGGGCCCTCTCGGTAATGCACATCACTTAAGCCTTGCAAGCATTGCAACTAATGAGTTAGTTGCGGGATGATGTATTACAGAATGAGTAAAGAGACTTGCCGGTAACGAGATTGAACTAGGTATTAAGATACCGACGAATCGAATCTCGGGCAAGTAACATACCGATGACAAAGGGAACAACGTATGTTGTTATGCGGGCTGGCCGATAAAGATCTTCATAGAATATGTAGGAGCCAATATGAGCATCCAGGTTCCGCTATTAGTTATTGACCGGAGACGTGTCTCGGTCATGTCTACATTGTTCTCGAACCCGTAGGGTCCGCACGCTTAATGTTACGATGATAGTTTCATTATGAGTTTATATGTTTTGATGTACCGAAGGTTGTTCAGAGTCCCGGATGTGATCACGGACATGACGAGGAGTCTCGAAATGGTCGAGACATGAAGATTGATATATTGGAAGCCTATGTTTGGACATCGGAAGTGTTCCGGGTGAAATCGGCATTTTACCGGAGTACCGGGAGGTTACCGGAACCCCCCGGTAACCTAATGGGCCTTAATGGGCCTAGTGGAGGAAGTAGAGAGGAGGCCAAGGGGCAGCCGCGGGAGTAGGACTCCTCCTGGCGCGCCCCTTGCCTGGCCGCACCTCCTCCCCCTTTCTCCTTTATATACGGGGGAAGGGGGTACCCCATAGACACAACAATTGATCATTGATCTCTTAGCCGTGTGCGGTGCCCCCCCTCCACCATAATCCTCGATAATATTGTAGCGGTGCTTAGGCGAAGCCCTGCGACGGTAGAACATCAAAATCGTCACCACACCGTTGTGCTGACGGAACTCTTCCCCGACATTCTGCTGGATCGGAGTCTGGGGATCGTCATCGAGCTGAACGTGTGCTAGAACTCGGAGGTGCCGTAGTTTCGGTGCTTGATCGGTCGGGCTGTGAAGACGTACGACTACATCAACCGCGTTCTGCTAACGCTTCCGCTTTCGGTCTACGAGGGTACATGGACAACACTCTCCCCTCTCGTTGCTATGCATCACCATGATCTTGCGTGTGCATAGGATTTTTTTTTTGAAATTACTACGTTCCCGAATAGTGGCATCCGAGTCAGGTTTTATGCATTGATGTTATATGCACGAGTAGAACACAAGTGAGTTGTGGGCGATATAAGTCATACTGCTTACCAGCATGTCATACTTTGGTTCAGCGGTATTGTTGGATGAAGTGGCCCGGACCGACATTACGCGTACGCTTACGCGAGACTGGTTCTACCGACGTGCTTTGCACACGAGTGGCTGGCGGGTGTCAGTTTCTCCAACTTTAGTTGAACCGAGTGTGGCTACGCCCGGTCCTTGCGAAGGTTAAAACAGCACCAACTTGACAAACTATCGTTGTGGTTTTGATGCGTAGGTAAGAACGGTTCTTGCTAAGCCCGTAGCAGCCACGTAAAACTTGCAACAACAAAGTAGAGGACGTCTAACTTGTTTTTGCAGGGCATGTTGTGATGTGATATCGTCAAGACATGATGCTAAATTTTATTGTATGAGATGATCATGTTTTGTAACCGAGTTATCGACAACTGGCAGGAGCCATATGGTTGTCACTTTATTGTATGCAATGCAATCGCCCTGTAATGCTTTACTTTATCACTAAGTGGTAGATAGTCGTAGAAGCATAAGATTGGCGAGACGACAACGATGCTACGATGGAGATCAAGGTGTCATGCCGGTGACGATGGTGATCATAACGGTGCTTCGGAGATGGAGATCACAAGCACAAGATGATGATGGCCATATCATATCACTTATATTGATTGCATGTGATGTTTATCTTTTATGCATCTTATCTTGATTTGATTGACGGTAGCATTATAAGATGATCTCTCACTAAATTTCAAGATAAAAAGTGTTCTCCCTGAGTATGCACCGTTGCCAAAGTTCGTCGTGCCCAGACACCACGTGATGATCGGGTGTGATAAGCTCTACGTCCATCTACAATGGGTGCAAGCCAGTTTTGCACATGCAAAATACTCAGGTTAAACTTGACGAGCCTAGCATATGCAAATATGGCCTCAGAACACTGAGACCGAAAGGTTGAGTGTGAATCATATAGTAGATATGATCAACATAGTGATGTTCACCATTGAAAACTACTCCATTTCACGTGATGATCGGTTGTGGTCTAGTTGATTTGGATCACGTGATCACTTAGAGGATTAGATGGATGCCTTACTAAGTGGGAGTTCTTAAGTAATATGATTAATTGAACTTAAATTTATCATGAACTTAGTACCTGATAGTATCTTGCTTGTTTATGTTTGATTGTAGATAGATGGCCCGTGCTGTTGTTCCGTTGAATTTTAATGCGTTCCTTGAGAAAGCAAAGTTGAAAGATGATGGTAGCAATTACACGGACTGGGTCCGTAACTTGAGGATTATCCTCATTGCTGCACAGAAGAATTACGTCCTGGAAGCACCGCTGGGTGCAAGGCCTGCTGCTGGAGCAACACCAGATGTTATGAACGTCTGGCAGAGCAAAGCTGATGACTACTCGATAGTTTAGTGTGCCATGCTTTACGGCTTAGAATCGGGTCTTCAACGACGTTTTGAATGTCATGGAGCATATGAGATGTTCCAGGAGTTGAAGTTAATATTTCAAGCAAATGCCCGGATTGAGAGATATGAAGTCTCCAATAAGTTCTATAGCTGCAAGATGGAGGAGAACAGTTCTGTTAGTGAGCATATACTCAAAATGTCTGGGTATCATAATCACTTGATTCAAATGGGAGTTAATCTTCCAGATGATAGCGTCATTGACAGATTTCTCCAATCACTACCACCAAGCTACAAGAGCTTCGTGATGAACTATAATATGCAAGGGATGAACAAGACAATTCCTGAGCTCTTCGCAATGCTAAAGGCTGCGGAGGTAGAAATCAAGAAGGAGCATCAAGTGTTGATGGTCAACAAGACCACTAGTTTCAAGAAAGAGGGCAAAGGGAAGAAGAAGGGGAACTTCAAGAAGAACAACAAGCAAGTTGCTGCTCAGGAGAAGAAACCCAAATCTGGACCTAAGCCTGAAACTGAGTGCTTCTACTGCAAGCAGACTGGTCACTGGAAGCGGAAGTGCCCCAAGTATTTGGCGGATAAGAAGGATGGCAAGGTGAACAAAGGTATATGTGATATACATGTTATTGATGTGTACCTTACTAGATCTCGCAGTAGCACCTGGGTATTTGATATTGGTTCCATTGCTAACATTTGGAACTCGGAACAGGGACTACGGATTAAGCGAACACTGACGAAGGACGAGGTGATGATGCGCGTGGGAAATGGTTCCAAAGTCGATGTGATCGCGGTCGGCACGCTACCTCTACATCTACCTTCGGGATTAGTATTAGACCTAAATAATTGTTATTTGGTGCCAGCGTTAAGCATGAACATTACATCTGGATCTTGTTTGATGCGAGACGGTTATTCATTTAAATCAGAGAATAATGGTTGTTCTATTTATATGAGTAATATCTTTTATGGTCATGCACCCTTGAAGAGTGGTCTATTTTTGATGAATCTCGATAGTAGTGATACACATATTCATAATGTTGAAACCAAAAGATGCAGAGTTGATAATGATAGTGCAACTTATTTGTGGCACTGCCGTTTAGGTCATATCGGTGCAAAGCGCATGAAGAAACTCCATACTGATGGACTTTTGGAACCACTTGATTATGAATCACTTGGTACTTGCGAACCGTGCCTCATGGGCAAGATGACTAAAACACCGTTCTCCGGTACTATGGAGAGAGCAACAGATTTGTTGGAAATCATACATACAGATGTATGTGGTCCGATGAATGTTAAGGCTCGTGGCGGATATCGTTATTTTCTCACCTTCATAGATGATTTAAGCAGATATGGGTATATCTACTTAATGAAGCATAAGTCTGAAACATTTGAAAAGTTCAAAGAATTTCAGAGTGAAGTTGAAAATCATCGTAACAAGAAAATAAAGTTTCTACGATCTGATCGTGGAGGAGAATATTTGAGTTACGAGTTTGGTCTACATTTGAAACAATGCGGAATAGTTTCGCAACTCACGCCACCCGGAACACCACAGCGTAATGGTGTGTCCGAACGTCGTAATCGTACTTTACTAGATATGGTGCGATCTATGATGTCTCTTACAGATTTACCGCTATTGTTTTGGGGTTATGCTTTAGAGACGACCACATTCACATTAAATAGGGCACCATCAAAATCCATTGAGACGGCGCCTTATGAACTGTGGTTTGGCAAGAAACCAAAGTTGTCGTTTCTGAAAGTTTGGGGCTGCGATGCTTATGTGAAAAAGCTTCAACCTGATAAGCTCGAACCCAAATCGGAGAAATGTGTCTTCATAGGATACCCAAAGGAGACTGTTGGGTACACCTTCTATCACAGATCCGAAGGCAAGACATTCGTTGCTAAGAATGGATCCTTTCTAGAGAAGGAGTTTCTCTCGAAAGAAGTGAGTGGGAGGAAAGTAGAACTTGATGAGGTAAATGTACCTGCTCCCTTATTGGAAAGTAGTACATCACAGAAACCGGATTCTGTGACACCTACACCAATTAGTGAGGAAGCTAATGATAATGATCATGAAACTTCAGATCAAGTTACTACCGAACCTCGTAGATCAACCAGAGTAAGATCCGCACCAAAGTGGTACGGTAATCCTGTTCTGGAAGTCATGCTACTAGATCATGATGAACCTACGAACTATAAAGAAGCGATGGTGAGCCCAGATTCCGCAAAATGGCTAGAAGCCATGAAATCTGAGATGGGATCCATGTATGAGAACAAAGTGTGGACTTTGGTTGACTTGCCTGTTGATCGGCAAGCAATTGAGAATAAATGGATCTTCAAGAAGAAGACTGACGCTGACGGTAATGTTACTGTCTACAAAGCTCGACTTGTTGTGAAAGGTTTTCGACAAGTTCAAGGGATTGACTACGATGAGACCTTCTCACCCGTAGCGATGCTTAAGTCTGTCTGAATCATGTTAGCAATTGCCGCATTTTATGATTATGAAATTTGGCATATGGATGTCAAAACTGCATTCCTGAATGGATTTCTGGAAGAAGAGTTGTATATGATACAACCGGAAGGTTTTGTCGATCCAAAGGGAGCTAACAAAGTGTGCAAGCTCCAGCGATCCATTTATGGACTGGTGCAAGCCTCTCGGAGTTGGAATAAATGCTTTAATAGTGTGATCAAAGCATTTGGTTTTATACAGACTTTTGGAGAAGCCTGTATTTACAAGAAAGTGAGTGGGAGCTCTGTAGCATTTCTGATATTATATGTGGATGACATATTACTGATTGGAAATGATATAGAATTTCTGGATAGCATAAAGGGATACTTGAATAAGAGTTCTTCAATGAAAGACCTCGGTGAAGCTGCTTACATATTGGGCATTAAGATCTATAGAGATAGATCAAGACGCTTAATAGGACTTTCACAAAGCACATACCTTGACAAAGTTTTGAAGAAGTTCAAAATGGATCAAGCAAAGAAAGGGTTCTTGCCTGTGTTACAAGGTGTGAAGTTGAGTAAGACTCAATGTCCGACCACCGCAGAAGATAGAGAGAAAATGAAAGATGTTCCCTATGCTTCAGCCATAGGCTCTATCATGTATGCAATGCTGTGTACCAGACCTGATGTGTGCCTTGTTATAAGTCTAGCAGGGAGGTACCAAAGTAATCCAGGAGTGGATCACTGGACAGCGGTCAAGAACATCCTAAAGTACCTGAAAAGGACTAAGGATATGTTTCTCGTATATGGAGGTGACAAAGAGCTCATCGTAAATGGTTACGTTGATGCAAACTTTGACACTGATCCGGATGATTCTAAATCACAAACTAGATACGTGTTTACATTAAACGGTGGAGATGTCGGTTGGTGCAGTTCTAAACAAAGCGTCGTGGCGGGATCTACATGTGAAGCGGAGTACATAGCTGCTTCAGAAGCAGCAAATGAAGGAGTCTGGATGAAGGAGTTCATATCCGATCTAGGTGTCATACCTAGTGCATCGGGTCCAATGAAAATCTTTTGTGACAATACTGGTGCAATCGCCTTGGCAAAGGAATCCAGATTTCACAAGAGAACCAAGCACATCAAGAGACGCTTCAATTCCATTCGGGATTTAGTCCAAGTGGGAGACATAGAAATTTGCAAGATACAGAAGGATCTGAATGTTGCAGACCCGCTGACTAAGCCTCTTCCACGAGCAAAACATGATCAGCACCAAGGCTCCATGGGTGTTAGAATCATTACTGTGTAATCTAGATTATTGACTCTAGTGCAAGTGGGAGACTGAAGGAAATATGCCCTAGAGGCAATAATAAAGTTATTATTTATTTCCTTATATCATGATAAATGTTTATTATTCATGCTAGAATTGTATTAACCGGAAACATAATACTTGTGTGAATACATAGACAAACAGAGTGTCACTAGTATGCCTCTACTTGACTAGCTCGTTGATCAAAGATGGTTATGTTTCCTAGCCATAGACATGAGTTGTCATTTGATTAACGGGATCACATCATTAGGAGAATGATGTGATTGACTTGACCCATTCCGTTAGCTTAGCACTTGATCGTTTAGTATGTTGCTATTGCTTTCTTCATGACTTATAGATGTTCCTATGACTATGAGATTATGCAACTCCCGTTTACCGGAGGAACACTTTGTGTGCTACCAAACGTCACAACGTAACTGGGTGATTATAAAGGTGCTCTACAGGTGTCTCCAAAGGTACATGTTGGGTTGGCGTATTTCGAGATTAGGATTTGTCACTCCGATTGTCGGAGAGGTATCTCTGGGCCCTCTCGGTAATGCACATCACTTAAGCCTTGCAAGCATTGCAGCTAATGAGTTAGTTGCGGGATGATGTATTACAGAATGAATAAAGAGACTTGCCGGTAACGAGATTGAACTAGGTATTAAGATACCGACGATCGAATCTCGGGCAAGTAACATACCGATGACAAAGGGAACAACGTATGTTGTTATGCGGTCTGACCGATAAAGATCTTCGTAGAATATGTAGGAGCCAATATGAGCATCTAGGTTCCGCTGTTGGTTATTGACCGGAGACGTGTCTCGGTCATGTCTACATTGTTCTCGAACCCGTAGGGTCCACACGCTTAACGTTACGATGACAGTTTCATTATGAGTTTATATGTTTTGATGTACCGAAGGTTGTTTGGAGTCCCGAATGTGATCACGGACATGACGAGGAGTCTCGAAATGGTCGAGACATGAAGATTGATATATTGGAAGCCTATGTTTGGACATCGGAAGTGTTCCGGGTGAAATCGGCATTTTACCGAAGTACCGGGAGGTTACCGGAACCCCCCGGTAACCTAATGGGCCTTAATGGGCCTAGTGGAGGAAGTAGAGAGGAGGCCAAGGGGCAGCCCCCCCCCCCCCAAGTCCGAATTGGACAAGGAGGGGGCGCCCCCCCCCTTTCCTTTCCCCTCTCTCTCTCCTTCCTCCCCCAAGTCCTAGTACAACATGGAAAGGGGGGAGTCCTACTCCCGGTGGGAGTAGGACTCCTCCTGGCGCGCCCCTTGCCTGGCCGCACCTCCTCCCCCTTGCTCCTTTATATACGGGGGCAGGGGCACCCCATAGACACAACAATTGATCATTGATCTCTTAGCCGTGTGTGGTGCCCCCCTCCACCATAATCCTCGATAATATTGTAACGGTGCTTAGGCGAAGCCCTGCGACAGTAGAACATCAAAATCGTCACCACGCCATCGTGCTGACGGAACTCTTCCCCGACATTCTGCTGGATCGGAGTCCGAGGAGAATGTGTGCTAGAACTCGGAGGTGCCGTAGTTTCGGTGCTTGATCGGTCAGGCTGTGAAGACGTACGACTACATCAACCGCGTTGTGCTAACGCTTCCGCTTTCGGTCTACGAGGGTACATGGACAACACTCTCCCCTCTCGTTGCTATGCATCACCATGATCTTGCATGTGCGTAGGAATTTTTTTTGAAATTACTACGTTCCCCAACAGTAAAGCGCATGAAGAAACTCCATGCTGATGGGCTTTTGGAATCACTTGATGCTTGCGAACCATGCCTCATGGGCAAGATGACTAAGACTCCGTTCCCTGGAACAATGGAGCGAGCAACTGACTTATTGGAAATAATACATACTAATGTATGTGATCCAATGAGTGTTCAGGCTCACGGCAGGTATCATTATTTTCTGACCTTCACAGATGATTTGAGCAGATATAGGTATATCTACTTAATGCAAAATAAGTCTGAAACATTTGAAAAGTTCAAAGAATTTCAGAGTGAAGTGAAAAATCAACGTAACAAGAAAATAAAGTTTCTACGATCTGAACGTGGAGGTGAATATTTGAGTTATGAGTTTGGTCTTCATTTGAAACAATGTGGAATAGTTTCGCAACTCAGGCCACCTGGAACACCACAGCATAATGGTGTGTCCGAACGTCGTATCCGTACTTTATTAGATATGGTGTGATCTATGATGTCTCTTACTGATTTACCGCTATCGTTTTGGGGTTATGCTTTAGAGACGGCTGCATTCACGTTAAATAGGGCACCATCTAAATCCGTTGAGACCACACCATATGAACTATGGTTTGGCGAGAAACCTAAGTTGTCGTTTCTTAAAGTTTGGGGCTGCGGTGCTTATGTGAAAAAGCTTCAACCTGATAAGCTCGAACCCAAATCAGAAAAAAATGCCTTCATAGGATACCCAAAGGAGACTGTTGGATACACCTTCTATCATATATCCGAAGGCAAAATATTCATTGCTAAGAATGGATCCTTTCTAGAGAAGGAGTTTCTCTCGAAAAAAGTGAGTGGGAGGAAAGTAGAACTTGATGAGGTAATTGTACCTTCTCCCTTATTGGAAAGTAGTTCATCACAGAAGTCAATTCCAGTGATTCCTACACCAATCAGTGATGAAGTTAATGATGATGATCATGAAACTTCTGATCAAGTTACTACCGAACCTCGTAGGTCAACCAGAGTACGATCCACACTAGAGTGGTACAGTAATCCTGTTCTGGAGGTCATGTTACTTGACCATGACGAACCTACAAACTATGAGGAAGCGATGATGAGCCCAGATTCTATGAAATGGCTTGAGACCATGAAATCTGAGATGGGATCCATGTATGAGAACAAAGTGTGAACTTTGGTTGACTTGCCCAATGATCGGCAAGCAATAGAGAATAAATGGATCTTTAATAAGAAGACTGACGCTGACGGTAATGTTATTGTCTACAAAGCTCGACTTGTTGCGAAAGGTTTTCGACAAGTTCAAGGAGTTGACTACGATGGGACCTTCTCACCTGTAGTGATGCTTAAGTCTGTTCGAATCATGTTAGCAATTGCTGCATTTTATGATTATGAAATTTGGCAAATGGATGTCAAAACTGCATTCCTTAATGGATATCTTACAGAAGAGTTGTATATGATGCAACTAGAAGGTTTTATTGATCCAAAAGGTGCTAACAAAGTGTGCAAGCTCCAACAATCCATTTATGGACTGGTGCAAGCCTCTCGGAGTTGGAATATACGCTTTGATAGTGTGATCAAAGCATATGGTTTTATACAGACTTTTGGAGAAGTGTGTATTTACAAGAAAGTCAGTGGGAGCTCTGTAGCATTTCTAATATTATATGTGGATGACATATTGTTGGTTGGAAATAATATAGAATTTCTGGATAGCATAAAAGGATACTTGAATAAGAATTTTTCAATGAAAGACCTCGGTGAAGCTGCTTATATATTGGGCATCAAGATCTATAGAGATATATCAAGACGCTTAATTGGACTTTTACAAAGCACATACCTTGATAAAGTTTTGAAGAAGTTCAAAATGGATCAGTCAAAGAAAGGGTTCTTGCCTGTGTTACAAGGTGTGAAGTTGAGTCAGACTCAATGCCCGACCACTGCAGAAGATAGAGAGAAAATGAAAGTCATTCCCTATGCCTCAGCCATAGGTTCCATCATGTATGCAATGTTGTGTACCAGACCTGATGTGTGTCTTGCTATAAGTTTAGCAGGGAGGTACCAAAGTAATCCACGAGTGGATCACTGGACAGCGGTCAAGAACATCCTGAAATACCTGAAGAGGACTAAGGATATGTTTCTCGTTTATGGAGGTGACAAAGAACTCGTCGTAAATGGCTATGTTTGATGCAGCTTTGACACTGATCCGTATGACTCTAAGTCACAAACCAGATACGTATTTATATTGACTGGTGGAGCTGTCAGTTGGTGCAGTTCCAAGCAAAGCATCGTGGCGGGATCTACGTGTGAAGCAGAGTACATAGTTGCTTCGGAAGCAGCAAATGAAGGAGTTCATATCCGATCTAGGTGTAATACCTAGTGCATCGGGTCCAATGAAAATCTTTTGTGGCAATACTAGAGAAATTGCCTTGGCGAAGGAATCCAGATTTCACAATAGAACCAAACACATCAAGAGACGCTTCAATTCCATCCGCGATCAAGTCAAGGAGGGAGAGATAGAGATGTGCAAGATACATATGGATCTGAATGTGGCAGACCCGTTGACTAATACCGGAGGAACACCTTGTGTACTATCAAACATCACAATGTAACTGGGTGATTATAAAGATGCTCTACAGGTGTCTCCGATGGTGTTTGTTGAGTTGGCATAAATCGAGATTAGGATTTGTCACTTCGTGTATCAGAGAGGTATCTCTGGGCCCTCTCGGTAATGCACATCACTATGAGCCTTGCAAGCAATGTGACTAATGAGTTAGTTACGAGATAATGCATTACGGAACGAGTAAAGAGACTTACCGGTAACGAGATTGAACTAGCTATGAAGATACCGATGATCGAATCTCTAGAAAGTAACATGCCGATGACAAAGGGAACAACGTATGTTGTTATGCGGTTTGACCGATAAAGATCTTTGTAGAGTATGTAGGAACCAATATGAGCATCCAGGTTCCGCTATTGGTTATTGACCGGAGATGTGTCTCGGTCATGTCTACATAGTTCTCAAACTCATAGGGTCCGCACGCTTAACGTTCGATGACGATTTGTATTATGAGTTATGTGATTTGATGACTGAAGCTTGTTCGGAGTCCCGGATGAGATCACGGACATGACGAGGAGTCTCGAAATGGTTGAGAGGTAAAGACTGATATATAGGAAGGTTATATTCAGACACCGGAATTGTTCTAAAGTGTTTCGGGCATTTTTCGGAGTACCGGGAGGTTACCGGAACCCCCCAGGGAAGTAGTGGGCCTTAATGGGATTTAGTGGAAAGGAGAGAAGGGCCGCAAGGGGTGGCCGCCCACGCCCCATGGCTGGTCCGAATTGGACTAGGAGGGGGCGGCGCCCCCCTCTTTCCTTCTCCCTCTCTTCCTCCTTCCATCTCTCTTCCTCCTGGAAAAGGAAGGGGACTCCAAGTAGGATTGGGAATCCTAGTTGGACTCCCCTATGGCGCGCGCCCCTCCTAGGCCGGCCTCCTCCTCCCCCCTCCTTTATACGTGAGCAGGGGCATCCCAAATCACAACAAACAATCTCTTAGTCGTGTGTGGTGCCTCCCTTCACAGTTCAACACCTCGGTCATATCGTTGTAGTGTTTAGGTGAAGCCCTGCGCCGATAACTTCATCATCACCGTCGCCACGCTGTCATGCTGACGAAACTCTCCCTCGTCCTCAACTGGATCAAGATCCCGAGGGACGTCATCGTGCTGAACGTGTGCTGAACACAGAGGTGCCGTACGTTCGGTACTTAGATCGGTTGGATCGTGAATACGTTCGACTACATCAACCGTGTTACTAAACGCTTCTGCTTTCGGTCTACGAAGGTACGTGGACACACTCTCCCCTCTCATTGCTATGCATCTCCTAGATAGATCTTGCGTGATCGTAGGAATTCTTTTGAAATAATGCGTTCCCCAACAGTCGGCTTGATAGATGGTTAATTCTTCAGAGGGACTTGTGCATAGTAGTGGATTCAATCCTGCGGTGATTTCTATATCCTGGTGACAGAAAGTGATAAGGCACGTAAAGTATTGTTGCCACTAAGGATAAAAGGACGGGGATTTATCTTAGTGCTAGATTTCTTTCTGTCTACATTATGTCATCTTGCGTATTGCATTGCTTTGTTTTCCATTAAACTTAATACCTTAAGATGCATGTTGGATAGCAGTTTTGGAGTGGAAAAATAGTAGTAGATGCAGTTGGGTAACGGTCTACTTATCATGAACGTGATGCATATACAGTATTATTCCATGAATGATCATAGTTATAGATTATTGCTTTTCTATCAATTAACCAACAGTAATTTGTCTACCATACCACTACCTTCTTCGAGAGAGATGCCAGTAGTGGAACTATGGCCCCTGGGTCCATTCTCTATTAATACTTGCGTTTACACAATATCTCTTTTATTTCCTTTTACTATTATTGTCGTTTTGTCATACCACTATCTATTTATTTGTTTTCAATCTTGCAATTAGCGAGACAAGGGGATTGACAACCCCCTTGCCATGTTGGGAGTAAGCTTTTATTTTGTTTGTGTGCAAATGTTGCTTATCTTGTTAGCTTGTTGACTCCTACTGGTTCGATTAAACCTTGATTCTTAACTGAGAGAAATACTTCCTACTGTTATGCTACATCACCTTTCCTATTCGGGGAAATCCAACAACTCCTATGGGAGTAGCAATGATATTACTGATAAAGCCTGTGAGGTTGATCGTGCTAGAGAGGCAGTGTTGGAATACTTACTTCTTCTATCAGGGCAAGAATTGCGGATTATGGGTCATCAGAATGTGCATGAAATCAGCTTGTTATATGGTGTAAAAGAGGAAAATTAGTGTAGAAGGAGACAACTCAAAATGCGTATCAGATTTCTATGAGGATACTAGCTCTTACGATAAACTTTGTTTCTGCCTCATGTCCAAAGGCATCTATGAAAGGGAGGTTGGTCTTATCCTCTAGTGGATTTTATGAAACTTAATGCCGATGCTTCTTTTGACCATGACCTGCTTAGGGGTACGATGTGGGCGGTGCTTAGAGATGACAAAGTAAGTTTTATCCTTGGGGGAATGGGAAGGTAGACTACTGCGTGGATGTCTTGACGGTTGAAGTCTTGGCCCTCAAATTCGGCCTATCATTGGCGCAAAGATCGGGATGCAATCGCCTTATTATCAAATCGGACAATCTGGACGTGGTTGATATAATGAAGGATGGACGGCTGGCAGGTGCAACGGTGGTTATTTTTTATGATTGTTTTCATTATGCTTGTGATTTTATTATTACTCGGTTCAAACAATGTAACAAATAAGCAAATAAAGTTGCTCATGAGCTCGCTAGATTAGTTAGATTTTCTATAACTTCCGATTGGTTTGAGGACCCTTAAATCATATTGTAACGGTCATCATAAAAGATGTATTGGTTATCTCTAATGAATAAAGAATAAGGTTTATTTTCAAAAAATAGTTAAAAGTAAATATTTCCATAGGTAGAGTGGTTGTGTTGATTTCCTTTCAAGGATACTAGTCTTGTGTATGCAAGCAAAGCACAAATTTTGGCGAGACAGATTGCAAAACAACTGGTGTGATCTATACAAGTTTTTGGAAACAGTATACATGCTTAATAGGTATCTCAATTTTGGTGAACATAAGTTAAAGGAAAGATATTTAGGGGGGGGGGGGGGGGGGGGGGTAGATGATCCGGTGTGCCCATGATGCGTCGTACAGTCTTTTTAGCCAAAAAAATATGTTAAAATAAGGTGAACTCAAGACTAACGCTGAGACTATTATTTGCACCGCTAGCCAACTAGATTAGCACATCCTGTGATACATTTCTAAACCACAATCTACTAGTACACATCCACGTCTAGTAGAATCGATTGGCATGTTGAATTAGGCATTGGGAGGATAGCTTTGTATGTGTGTTCGAAAAATCAAACCAGCTTTGCTCCTCGTCTTTGTCAGAAAATACTCAGCATTTTTTTGAAGGGCCAACATGAGATAGATGAGCACGGGTGAGACCTGGAAAAGGTGCGAGGCTGAGTCTGGTCTGGGGACTACGGATTACGCAGTTCAACTTCTGCATGAAGGTTAAATTTTTATGTCACACACGTCAAAAACAAACTGTGTCGCATAACAGCGGCCCAACAACGGATCGCCCCCGACAAGGGCGGCTTCCCATCCCATCTCCAGCGCCGCCTCCTCCAGTACTCCTCCCTGCCCCGTCGCCGCTGGCGGCCGTGGCAGTGGCGGCAGGGCCTGCCCCTTTCTTCTTCTTCTTCTTCTTCTTTTTCTTTAACTCTCCCTGGCGATGGCATCTGTGTCCAAGGGGCTAGTCAGATCACCATATGGTGACCTTCAACGGCCGCAAGCACGCACAATTGTGTCCTCTCCCCGTTGTCTCACAATGAAGCCAGCCATCGGGCGTTCACCATCTCCAAGTGGTGCAAGATGATTTCTGTGATGGCCTGCGTGTGATGTTGTCATTGGGATACGTGATTTGGCCTATTGGCTTCCTGTTCCCTGAAAGTACGACTCTCATGGTGTGCTGAACTGTCCGGCTGATCCGGTGGTGGTCGTGGTGTGGGGATTAATGGCAGATCTAGCGGCTTCATCATCTACGCCACTCCTGCCAGCGGCGGCGGACTCGCCGCAAATTGCGGTGACCACCGAAAGGTCTTTACGAGTGTTGCTCTCTCCAGATTCGGTGGTTGTGTTCAGAAAGATGCAAACTATGAACGACGATTTGACGCAGAGGGATGGTTGTGCAGCGGCAGTGGTCGCGCATCGCATGTAGCTGCTGCGATCGCGGGAAAGTGGCGGCGACAACACATAAGTTACGTCGATGATGGTGCTACTCAAGTATCTGGTCTTGAGCTCCGGGGTAAAAGCCTAGGTCCGACATGTGTTGGTTATACCTGGCAATGGCGATGTTTTTCCATCGTTACCTTGTTGAGGGCATTGCTCGGATATCTTCAGACTGATTCTTCAGGGTGAAAACTTATATTCTGACCTTGCTGGTTGTATCCGGTGACGGCGGCCATTGAGCGCCGCTCCCCTTCCTAAAGGCGTTGATGTTGAAGAACCTCGGCGTTTGTGTGATGTCATAAGATGGTTGGTGTGGATATGCTCATTGTTTTAGTTTGCGGATCGCGGATCCGAGCTAGGTTTTTTTTCCTCGTCTACATATAGCTTTGGTCTTGCATGACTTTGCTATTTGTGAGCGTGTTTTTTGTGTACGTATGTTAGTGTTGGCTGTGTGCATCCTAATTATGCAGAGGCCAGCTGTGTGCTCATTGAATTTGTATCCTCTTGATACTTTATCTTGAGATAATAAAATTCACCCTTTATCGAAAAACAGCGGCCCAACACCCTGTGGGTCCCAAGATCAGTCAAAGAAGGAAAGCAGTCAACAATAAGTAAAATTATTCCAACCAGTGCAAACAGACGGCACGGATTGCTCAGGGAGAAATCAGACTATGGAAAATGCGTCTCACGGGGATGGCATTAACGTCGGCCTGGTGAGTCACGCATAAACTTGGGAGTAATTTGTATCAACACTATGGTAACTTCGAGATAGGGGGAAAATATTATAACATACCACTGATAACTTGTGTAAATAGGGTATTTTTTGCACCCCAGACCTGATAACGGTCCTGGAATGCTGGCAAGGGAGCTCAATATACTGCAAAGAAATACTATGAGCATCCATAGACCTATGTGGCTAACCCAATCCTGAACTGGATTTGGAAAAGATGTTGAACCATGTCAATTAAGATGTTTGCATGGCTAGTTATTGATGGACAAAGTGAACACAAATGATATGATTCAGAGAAGACATAGGAGAATTGAGGATGGCCCTGCTTGTGTGCTCTGTCACTCTGGAGTAGTCCTGGCCATCTCCGGCCCGGCCCTGTCAGCCCACCCAGGCCCGGCCCTAAAATCCAGGGCCTAGGCCCGATGGGCTTGCCCATGGGCCGGCTTGGGCCTGAGTTTTGGGCCCACCAACAAGGTCTGGACGGGCTTGGGCTTGGCATATTGGCATTTTAAGGAAGAGGCCCGGCCCACGGCCCTAAGCCCTAAGGGCTTTTCAGGGCTTTTTACCAGATGATCCAGGCTTGGGCTTGAAAAGTAGACCCAATGGTAGGGCATGGGCCCCAGTTTTCTGCCATGGGCTTTTTTAGGCCCGGCCCAAGCCCGGCCCGGCCCCTTTTTTAGGCCCGGCCCAGGTATACTCTGGAATCCTGGAAGACAGGAATCACTTATTATTTGAATGTAATTTCAATGCTAGGGTTTGGAATTATCTTCAGATCCTTTGGCCTCCTAGTCAAAACATGGTGGATATTGTTGTTCAAGCCAGAAGGGAGTTTGTGAAGCCTTTCTTCGCTGAGGTGATCTTTCTCACTTGGTGGAATATATGGACAGTGAGAAATGATAAGGTCTTTAGAAAGGTGAGACCAAACGTTTGGGAAATGGAAGGCCGGTTTTATTCATGATATTTCTTTGATAGCTCACAGGATCAAGACCGGGCACAAGGAGGAATTGTTACACTGGATAGCTTTCCTTCCTCCTTGAGTCCCTTTTTACCCCTTGCTAATTTAGCTACTCCCTCCGTTCGGAATTACTTGTCACAAAAATGGATGTATCTAAACGTATTTTAGTTCTAGATACATTCATTTTCGAGACAAGTAATTCCGAACGGAGGGAGTAGTTCTTTAGATTGGACTAGCTATGCCCGCGCGGCGGCACGCCGCGCCTATTGATACATTATGTGAGAAATTTTGTATATGGTGCTATTAAACTTTCATAAAGAAATTATCCTATTAACTGTTATGTTTTTGCTTGTTCACTTTACTTTTTATGTTATGATGTATATACAAAAATCATATTGGTAAATCTTTCATAAAGAAAATCTTTATTGAATGAAAAGAATCATCACGTCTCTGTCATATTTTTCTGTTTGGCTGGAAGATATTTCCTGTTGGTAAATCTTCTCATCAACCTTTCCGCAAGGGTTTTCTTTTCTCCTCTTTTATTTGATAACTTTGTTGAATTTTCACAAAAAAGTTCTATTGAATGGTGAAGCCATCCCGGGACACCGCGCCGTCGTGATATATGATCTTCATAGGCAACGCCTCAACACTATATCCTAGTATATAATAACAGTGTGTATTTCTAATCAAGCAACCAATTTCAAAAAGCAGGAAAAATATGTTCAAAATACTTAGTGATTGTCTTCGGAAAAAAATCTTAATGATTGGCTTTCCATTTGAGATACTGGTGTACTACCATGAGCCATAACTTATGCTACATATTACACAGGTGTTGATCATTGATCAACCCTAAAGTATTATTGTTGTTCAGATCAATGATAAAATTAATTACTTGACAACCCTATTCTCATAAAAAGCACTGAAAATCAGAGTGCACGATATCCCTTGAACATGATTTTCTTGGTATGAAGATCAATTAATCACAGGAAAAAATGTCATGCTGCAAACCTATATATAGAAGTACCTCATTTAGTACTCCCTCCATTCCATAATGTAGTGCTTCCTCTATCCCCGTGCTTCAACTTTGACCGTAAATTTAACTACCAAGACCGATTGCAGCGGGAGCAAAAATTATATTAGTAAATTCGTATTCGAAAGAAGTTTTCAATTATATATTTTTTTTCTCCCGCCGCAGTTGGTCTCGTTGGTTAAATTTATGGTCAAAGTCGGACCTCGGAAAGCGCGGGCGCACTATATTTTGGAATGGAGGGAGTATCATAAACTGGGAAGGCTCTACTAATTAGAATGTACATACATGGACCCAAATTTCAGATGTGACATGACGAAACTGCATGCACCCAAGACTGAGAACTACAGAAAGAACTTCGAAGAAGTTATGAAGAGACATTTTTCAAGTATGGAGTTTTCTCAAAGCATAAATGAATGGAAGAAACACAGCAAGAGAGAAGCTGCAATGAACATCATTTTGGTTTCTACAGAATGCATTATATATTATATCACAGATTCAAGAAATAACCATAAAAGATGTAAAATATTGTAGAAGATTACTCTCCGTCCAACCATCCTTCTAGTACACTTGCTCCCTTGTAGACATTAACACAAATACACGTTGGCATGAACAAAAAGTAGCACATCCACGGGGATTAAATCAATCAAGCTAATGCTGGAAAAAAATGAATCAAGCTAGCTCCATTAACAAAAAGTAGAACTTGTCCTCCATTCAGTATATTTTGGTGTATAAATAAAATGCAAAGAGAGCATCAGGGTTGGGCTGAGCATACAGACCTTGCTGCGACTGGAGGCGATGGAGCTGAGCTGCTTCGTGATGCTTGCCATCCATTTACTGCTACAACCTGAGAGTGAGAAGGGAGGATAGCACATCCAAGAACTGCAGTAGGAAAAACTGACCGCCAACAGATAATAAAATTCTGACACTAAAAAAGGTGTATGTATTTTGCGAGAAATGGTTGGTATTAGAGCTAGGCAAATATTGCACGACAACTATTCTAACTGAAAGTATTTTGCAAGAAATGGTACTGCACAACAGAAGTCGAACATGCAACTGTCTGCTCTTAGATTTCAACACATTTTAAAGTGCACTTATTCAGAAAAGCATGCAAATAATAGCCTGTATATATAGAGCAACACCACCTCAGTTTCTATTACTTCAGTAATAAGGTTCTTCTTTATTCATAGATGTACATGTAAACTTGTACAATCAACGGAAAAATACATGTGATAGTAGGTAGAACTACTGTTCTAATAATCTCTCATAGTCACGTGCTCATGCTATGAAATATATATTTCTCAGAAACTAATAATTGTCTCTGAAAGTAAGGAAATACAGCAGCTAGAACCTGCTATGTACAATGGCATGAACCCACTTGCATGCTGCTACAGTGCATGTACTTCCTCTGAAATTAGATGTAGAGCACACTAAATTTCTCGCAAACTTCTAATTATCTCTATAAATAAGGATATGCAGCTCCTCGATGTCGATCATGAGCTTGTAGAAGAGCCTCCCATCCCTGTCCTACAAACACATTAATGGAACAATTAACTGAAATGCATGCTAAATCTGCCTTAGAAGAAGATGGACGCATGACTCGAGAGGGAGCTGACCTGAAGACCCATGAGCATATAGCGTGTGATGTGTTCTGTAGCAGCCGCTTCTCCCGACACTCTTGGGGGGGGGGGGGGGGGGGGGGGGGGGCGACCGGAAGCGCCAGGCCTCACAGAGCACAAGGAAGATTCCATGGAGCACAAGGAAGTCATAGTAAGTTTAACAGATGGTTCTACATGAACAATTGTGCCTAACAACCTTGATGTATTAAATATGCTTGTTGTGTAGAGCTCAATTGCCTCATCCATGAAGTTCATGCCAAACAAGGGTTAAGGCACAGTCCATTTTACACTGCATCCTATTTCCTATGGAGGGCCTCCTGATAGTAAAGCTCTCTTTCAACATATTTCCAAGCTGCAATCCACCAGTAGCAAGCTAAGCCTCATTGCATAAGTAGACATATCACAAAAGGAACATGTCAAGAAAAAGAATTGTGCTTGGGATGGAACACACGTATAACCTTCGATGACTTATCATCAACACTATAACAGGAAACATGTCATCAAACTTTGCAGCGGAAACCATAAACATGGTAATAAGAGAATAACTAGGTTAATAAAGAGAAAAATGAATGCGGAAACAATATATGGTGCATGGTTGAGGAAAGTCCTTTCCCTCAATTAATGGTGAAGTCAAATCTCTTGGAAGAACACAAAATTAGGAGTATAGCAACATAGTTTCTGGATAAAACTGATTTTCTTTTACCTACAGCCGTCCAAACATTACATCAAACACTTGGTGGGCGTTGGAACAGTCAACTTGCAGGGCAGTGGGCAGTTGCGTCCAGACTCCAGACGATGCTCGATCCATGGCGAGTCCCTCCATGTTGAGCTCCCAGCGCAGGGGCAGTAGAAAGCCACCGAAAGAGGTGGGAGAGGCATGGTGTCACGGCCTCACGGGACTGGCCATGGTCTTCAGTGCCCTTGTTCTCGTCCAACATGTGGAGGTCCACCGGCTGTAGCAGGGACATGGGACATGGAGTGATGTAGGCACATACAGGAGATACCAGCGGAAGGTGCAGAGCGCCGGCGACAGTACCGTCCAGTCCCATGGCTGGCCACCGCGCCGTGCAACCAAGGGTTGACCGTCATCTCTGTCGCGAGAGCAGCATGGAGCACATCAGTGGAGTGGTAGAAGAGGTTAGAAGGAGCAGAGGAGGTAGGGGGATCCACGGTCATGGCAGCTCCTCACCTCCAGCCAAGGCGGCCTGACGCGTAAGGACCCTCGGGCCGTCGGGGCAGGCGACGCCTGGGGAGCATAGCCACGGTGCAAACTACCGTCGGCAACATCACAGCGGAGCACACGGATGTGGAAGATGAGTGCGTGTGGGTTTCGAGCGGGACGCGGGCAAAGAGGAGACGGAGAAGGGAACGGGAGCTCGGCTGTGGAGCGGGGAGGAACGTGAGGCAGAGCGAAGGAGAGTATTTATAGTCTTGTTCGGGGGTGCCGTGGTGGCCTTGACATCAACGAGGTCTCTCTCGAAGCGAGTAGGGCTAGCAATTTCAGCGGCCACCGACTATACGGACGTAACAAACCAAACGCACCCAGAAGCGCACCCCGCCAGCTCCCCCACAAATTAACGCGTCACTACCCTATTGGCCCGAATTTTACTGATAGGAAAAAGTCAAAAAAAAAAACCTGGTAAACTAAACCTGGCCAGGTTTAGTATATGTATAATTAATGTTTACTTTCCTTTTTTTCACTGCTGGTGGAACTGTTCTTTCCTGTGAATATGCTACTGCCTTTCTTTTATTAATAAAGAAAATATGATGTGAGGTGAGCCCTGCAGTTTTCATGGTCAAAAAAGATAGTGTGTTTTTTCACTCATATCAGTCTGAATGTTGTCCGTATTAAAATATGCAAAACATCTTATATTTGTGAACGGAGGGATTACCTGGCAGGCTAGGGGTCACCTAGACCTTAAAATTATAGACAAAATTTCACACGAGACATCAAAACAGCTTTTGAGATTACATAATGGATGGAACAAATAGAGTTTCTCTCTTATTTCTACAAGACGACCAAAAACAGAAAATGACATACAACATCACAGGGCAATTGACATTTCTTTACATGAACATATATATCCTAGTAATGTCTTAGATACTTGTGGTAGCATCCCACAGCCTAAGAAGTCCATTCCGGCCACCACTGCATATTCTTTTCCTATCCAGGTCCGATGCTATACATCTCACCTGTCACAAGGAAAATTGAGGATTTAGAATGGACGACCATTTGTTCAACCATGAATGTTAACATGGCATCTTGGACATACTACAAACTTATAATGATGCTTACAAAAAAGGTGATTTTATGACGTGCCTTGGAACATCATATGCATATAGTATGACTATCTACAGTCATGCTTGGGAACAATTGGTCCAGTCGTACATTAATCAAACACATAGTTGTGCCAGGAACATCACGGAGCAGACGTCAAGTATGAATAGTAATTGTTTATCAAAAGATAAGTATGAACAAAATACAGATGTGGTACAAAGCATCCTTGCTAAAAGCAGGCAGCTTTGCTTGTTACGTACAAAGAAGTTAACAAAAGTGGGGGAAGGTATCTATCATCTATGTGCTGAATTTCTAGTGTGTGATTGTTACGTGCCTACCCCATTGCCCTACTTGCTATCATGCTATGACCACAATAGAAATCAATACAGGCCTCTCATTGATCAATATTGCAAACATGCTAGGAAGGAATGAATTAAACAAAGCAATGAGATGTATTACCACTGCAGACGTTTTCTGGGGAGTTCTATAAAGCTGCCATCCTGCAACTTTTGATCCTGTATTTGAGAAACTTCCGAATCGTTCTTGTGGTCGATGGAAAAGAGACATAGAATTATCAGCAGCACCAATTCCAAGCCAGTGATCACCAGCACTAATGGACAGAACCGATGCCGAGTGAAGCGTCAGATTCTTAACACATTTTATGCCTCCTACAATAAAAATGAAATGTCCTGAGTTCCATTCACCAGTTTCTGCCACATTAACATTATATTTATTTTTCCCTATACAAGTGTTTGTTCATAAAATAATAATATAAATTTGAAACCATAAAATGATGAAATGAGGCTACCATCAACAGATCAGTTAAAGGTAAGAGGAGCGGCTCGTAAATTATAAAGATTGAACATATAACTTGACACAGTAGTCTATCTTTCTTTTCTTCCTTTTTTGGTAAATTTTCATGTTGTTATGGTGTCCAAGCCAAAAGGGTTCCACATATCCAATAAGTATGCGGGTTCCAGTAGATATGCAGCCACAGGTACTAAAAGGTCCACAATACACTGATTGGTGCTAAGTGCTCATTACGAAAACTACTAACATGTCATCGAAGTCAATGACACATTGCATTGATGCTAAACTGCAAACTAGACATGCTGAATAACTTGTTCAGTCAATCATACAGTGCATAGGACTGCCGCCGCTAATAACACGGAACTATTTCCAATTTTATGTAACTTTGCATCCACCATCACATGGGTAATTACTGGAACAATGTGGATCAGTCATTAAGCAAACTCGTGCTGTAACACAGCTCAGTATCCTCTAGTGATAAATGCTATGTGTCCTTTTTGTACAAATAATGCAAACACATTAACTTTCCTAAATAAGGTACAAAAGAGTAAATACAGAAAAACAGATGAAGCAATTTTCACAATCCATAATGCATCACCTTCGTTTTCCCAAAAACGTATAAGCCCGTCAGAGGAACCTGGCATATTAATTAAGGATCAGATACATGTGACATGGAGAGAATTCTTTAATCGTGAATAGACACTCGATATGATTTGGCAGACCTCCCACCTAACTTTAAAAACAAGCAATGGGTCACATACCAGTGATAATTCCTTTATCCGAAGGTGAGTATTCAACACAAAGTATGGGACCAGCATGGCATGCTAATACAGCATCACATGTTCCCCGTGTAAGAGACCACACCCTAGCTGTCCAATCATCACTCCCAGTTATTATCGTTTCCCCAGTCATCCTCATTGATCTATAATTAACCAAAATTTGTGTCAGCATCTGTAAATTACTGGTCGAAATCGCCAGCGCAGGAGAATGTGAATGCTCAACAGTCCAACAGAGGCATTACCTTACCCACTTTGTATGCCCTTGAAGCTTGAACATCTGCTTACTTGAACGAATATCCCAGACATGCGCCACCCTGATGAAATGACCTTTCAGATTAGAATGGAACAAAAGTTGTTCAAGTAAATATTAGTTTAAAGCACTAAAAACATTTCCAAGTTAAAAAAAGTACATACACATCTCTCCCAGCAGCTGCCAGAATTCCAGTCGAGTCATCGTATTCCATACAGAGAACTGCACTTTGACAACGACCCACAGTAGCAACACAAGTATCAGTCCGGACATCCCACATCTTCACCGTGCCATCATGAGATGCAGTAAGAACACGTTCTCCTGAGAGCATCCGCACAGAAGTGACCTATATCAATGTCAATTGTGCATGAACATGCTTAGTAAGGGTTAGATATGGAGACAATGATATGTAAGTTACTACTATTGATGAAGAAGCTAACCGGTGCATCATGGCCCTTCAGTTCTTCCAGAAGCTTAAAAGCTTGCTTATCCCAGACTATGACAGATTGATCATCACCTCCAGAAACTATTTTGCCACGATCTGAACTAATAGCCCGAACTGTCCTGCAAGAATTTAAGTGGACAGCAGTTAATCTAGACTGAATTTGAGTAGCCAAATCAGCATGGCAAGTTAAAGACCCTGAATACTTTACAATGCTGCTAGAAAGACAAAAAACCAATCAAAAGTACTTGAAGGTCTATGACTAGTCTGTTGATAACCACTACTGCGAACGCATCAGCCATAGACCACAAAAGACCTTACAACACTTTACAATTAATGTTACTGTTGTCCTATGATTCTCAACAACTTTATGGATGAGAGCACGAACAACACTCCTCCCAGAACCAATGCATGAATATTCTTTTTTCGTCGTACGAAAACAAGTGTAGAACTGATCCAATGCTCGGCCAAAAGGAAAAGGAAAAAAAGGCTATCACATTCCTTGGTTGAACTTTAGACATAAAGGAACCATGCTTGAAAGGGCAGATATAGGGTATGCAACTATTACATGCAACCCCATGCCCATGCATTTGCAAGATGGTTCAAGTTGCGTTATGCAAAAGACTCTCCAAATAACAGTAACAATGATACATGCTTGAACATGTATACTGAGAAAAGTCAACTGTATGCTTGCATTATACAGTGTCTCGGATGAGCAATTGTAATTAGTTAGTCAGATTACTATACACCCAACTATGATACTCCCTCCATCCCAAAATAAGTTCCGCTGACTTGGTACAACTTTAGTACAAAGTTGTACTAAATCAGCGACACTTATTTTGGGGCGGAGGGAGTAGGATATAAAATTAAGTTTAAATGCAGTGTTCACACAGCTGACAGTTCCATTGAGTAATGTGGATGACATTTTCTACCTGGTATGCCCTCTAAGTGTTGCTCGAAGTTCGGAACCACGCAAACTTGGATCCCAAACTTTTACCTGCATGCAAAATCACTGTATCAATCACTATCCACACTAAGGACACACATACGCACAATTGTTCATGAAGAGATTTCATTGTAATGCAGCATAGCTATAAGCACTGACCAATAAGGTGAAGATAATGAACAAGCACTGCGCAGATGTTACTGAAACCCTCAACTAGTAAGAAGCACTTAGCAATCCCCAACAAAGTAATTTAGAGTAGAACAACCACTGTATTGCAAAACTTACAAAATCATGGGCTACAAAGATAGATGTACGTATTTTTGCAAGAGTTTGCAGAAGCACAAATGATGTTACCCAACATAGTACACGTAATACCAACCGATTACAAGCAATCCTGCACAATGTTGATTGTTCAAGTATGGCTACAAGATAAGGAATAATCCAATTTTAATCTGGCTTTCGTTTCTTTTCTGGAAACTGGATGTGAACTGAGTGAGCAGTGGGCCATAACCAGCCAGTTCACATTTTCGAACACAATTACAAGCCACTAGCAGGCGTTATACATTTCGATATTGATCCTTTGTAGCGTGATCCTCTGGACACCAAAAAAAGTAGATCGCACAGAAGCCTTACTATGTAAGGAAAAAAAATATGCACCCAAGCTCATATGATCCCGCGTGAACAGGAAAATCATAAAAATAGTAAAAAAAAACTAAATTTTAGAGCATCCAGCCAAACCCTCAAAAGTGCTAACTCCTCAAAATATACCCTTTTTAGGAGTTGAGCCACACCTAGCCGAACCCTCGGTCGGTTTAACTCAAAAAAATTAGGCTGAGGTCGGCGCCTAAGATTCGAACAGCCGAAGCAACTTCTCAGCAGAAAACCCTCTCATATGCATCCACATCACTCGACTACCTACACCCGGGCGCCGTCTCCGCCAATTTCCTTTCCTCCGCTGGCCAGCACGCACGCTCGCCGACACCCCCACCGACCTCTCGGGCCATGTTTGATTAGCTCGCCGGCGGCGCCACAACCGGAATCGCCACATATCTTCACCGTCACCACCGCACTCTAGTGAACGAAGAAGGCCACCGCCGAGCTTGGGTTCGTCCAAATCGGAACCGGTGGATGACCGAGATGCCGCTGAGCACCCGCGGATGAGCTAGGTAGCGCCGGATTCGCGGCCACGCCAACCAGAGTATGGCCGCAGCGAGCTTGGCCGGCGACGGGCAAGCACGGCTTGGAGGAGAGTCTTGTTCCTCGGAGCCTGCAGACCATCACCCAGCCCCCACTGTCCACCCGCAAAGTGTTCGACAAATTGCCTAGGTGCGTTTTTTTGGCTTTTTGATTGTGTTTTATTGTTTTTGCAATCAAAATCAACATCGAATATTCCAAAGTGTAGATGAAGAGGTTAAGGGAGATATTCTTCGACGACTCTTCGTCGGAGGAGGAAAAAGACGATGATTTTGAAATGGCCATTGTCGTGATCGTTTGTGATACTTTCAGCGACCAAGACTAGGATCACAGTTCTGCCGCTTGTACATCAATCGCGATAGATCAGAAGGCCATGCCAAGCTTATGAAGGATTACTTTGCACCCAATTCAACCTATCGAGAGAAATATTTTCGCTGGCGATTTCGGATGCACCGAAGTCTCTTCCTCACCATTGCAAAAGTTGTTGAGGAGCATGATCCATGGTTTACACTTAGGAGAAGTGCATTGGGAGAGATAAGTGCAACTGTGCAAGCCCATTGATGAAGTATGTCGTGGCTGTTCGAGTGCTTGCCTATGGGTATTCAGCTGACACCATTGATGACTATGTCCGCATTGGGAAAGATACAATCCTAGAAGCCGTTCGAAGATACACACAAGCTGTCATTGAGATTTATGGACCGGTGTACTTGAGGGCACCCAATGATGAAGACACCGAGAAACTCTTGGGTTTGAGTGAAGAATGAGGATGGCCAGGGCTCTGTTTTCGAGTCGCTCGACTAGTCGCGACTAGTCGTCGACTAGTCGATGAGTTACACTAGCAGGGGCGACTCAGCCTAGCGACTCGACTCATGGTATGAGTCGAGCGACTCAAGCGACTAGTCACGACTAGTCACGACTCGTCGTGTTTTCTGGGTCGAACGACTCAATTTTTTTTCTCTAATCTTGCTTGCTGGAAACCTAGATCGAAGCAGTTCCCCCTCCCCCCTGACCCAACCCTTTCCTTGGCAACCGCCGCCGCCCATGGTTGCTGGCTTGCTGCTCCTCCCCTCCTCCCCTGGTTGCTGCTGCATATCTGCTCCGTCCCTCCTCTGGTTGCTGCTGCTGGTGGTCTGCTCCTCCCCTCCTTCCATGGTTGTTGCAGCTGCTGGTCTGCTCCTCCCCTGAGCTACCAAGCAGAAGCACTAGAGGTCTAGAGCAGATCAGAGCAAAAGGAAAAGAGATGATACAGGATAGTGCTTCTGTATGGTAATTTTATTGTACCTACTGCCTACTGCATAACTCACGTCGACTCGTCACATGTCGACTCGTCGACCATGAGTCTAGACTAGTCACGACTAGTCTAGAGTCGCCGCCCCTGAGCGACTCGTCGACTCATCGACTCAAAAACCTTGGGCCAGGGATGCTTTGATCAATTGATTTCATGCACTAGACATGGAAGAATTGTCCTACAGGGTGGAAAGGTAACTACAAAGGGCATTCCAAAGATCCAACCATCATTCTTGAGACAGCTGCATCAGAGGACTCTAAATTTGGATACTCCTCCAAAAGAATACATGAATTTCATGCAACTTATTTCATTGCATCAACCATCATCCAAATGAAGTATCAGGAACCGTTTTCATTTAACTCCTCAAAATTGAGGAGTTAAGGTTTGAGGGGGCCTTTGGAGGCTAAATTTTAGGGGTTCGACTAGAAATTCCCTTAGGCATCAACCTGCTCATGTCTTCTAACTGCATGCAAAATTTCACGATGAAAGGACATCTGCAGTTCCCTGCACAAACAAAACAAAAATAGGTACCCTAGCAAAGTCTTTTTGGAGCACCCATGTTTTTTCCTGCACAGGGCACCACAGATGTCCTTCGACACAAAAATTTGCATGCAGTTATAAGACATTATCATGTTCGATTCCTAAAACTTTCAGATTTAATGATATTTTTACTATTTGTTTTGAGTTTACTGTTCATGTGAGATCATATGAGCTCGGGTGCAGAAACGTGGTATGCATCTCTACAAAGACAAGTATTGAGAATATCAGTTTTTCTCAACAAAAAACATGACTAAAACCATATCTGGTATTTCGAAAGCATCCTGATTAACGTTTGTGTTCCTAACTTGCCTGGTAGGTTCTAATTTTCATGATAATGTCATAATGCACTTGCTTTTTCCTTGAAAAAGTTTCTCCACTTTAGATTGGTAAAAATTGGAGAGGTCATCATACTAAAACCATGTACTCTGGCCCATGATTCGCTACTGGTGTGGTTAGTACCAGAATTTAACAATTACGCTAAAGCAACGATTGCAAATAAAATAATTATAACAGCATAAAGCTAACCGTGCAATCCGTGCTTCCACTGATGAAAAATCCAGCATCTTCACGATCACCAACAAGGTCCCACACCTCTTTTCTTGTGACACAATGAAGCGCAGTAATGGCAGCTGTGTGTCCTCTAAGGATCCTCATATTTGTTTGAGTTTTCTTCTGCGCAGCAGCTAGGTCTGTTTTGCCCGCAGTAGCACCAGCCTTTGTATCACCTGAGATTATCCAAGTCATATTAGGGACATATGGAGATGTCAAGATAATATATTCTCCATTTAGGTCCTCAAAGGAGGAAAGGTGGGCCTAGCTTAAACTTACTGGCTCGATTGAAGGAGCTAGCTCTTAAGCTTCTGTCCCTACTGAACATACTGTGCACCCAACTTCGGCCTAACACGGATGCCTCAGCAGGTTGTTCGCTTTCATCAGATATATCAAGCGCACGAGGGGAAGCCATGCTATATGATGGCGGTGGTTGGCCTTTTCCTATAGGGACCCCCCAATAGCCAACACGAAGTTGTTGCAGATGTGTGAGCAATGCTCTAAGTTTGATCTGAGGGAAGTTCAAAATAATTATTAAGAAAATACATTTCACAGCGGGCATTTATCAAGACACTGTCATGTTCTAGTTTGACTTACAAGCTGCTTATAACCTAAGTTGTTTCTCTCTGCTATTTTCTCGATCATATTCCAAGAATCGATATCAGGTAGTCCCAATCCAGCCTACATTATAGGCAAAATAGAAAGTCAGGATAGTAAAATTTGATTGCTTGACAGTGAATACAAGACGTAACCTGCTAAGTACCATGTGAGTTGCCATGACAATGAGCTGTGCAGTAACTAATGTTACATAATTTGTTGACCTGCGGAAACAGAAAAATAAACAAGAGATAAGATCATTAGATAACAAGTATAAATATTGGAATTTTCTTATTGTATTGATCGGTGCTACCATTATCACATCCATGGAATGCGCCTTGAGCCATGTGCACATTATCTCAGTGTACATTGATTGCAATAGGTTGAGAGAATGTGCAGAAACCTCAAGCACTCACTGGTTGAGATAGTGGGAGCACCCACCCATACAAGTAAAAGGAGTTTCTCCCCACAGTAGATGCATTGGTACTTTGTTTGTCCCATTTTTTTGTAAATACTGGAATTTGTCTAGTAAAGAACAGATGAACGTTGACATCGACACGTAATATTTTCCACATTTTATTTCAATCAACTTAATGCGATTTTATAAATCTGCTATATCAGTTACATGGTTTTTCTAGTCTAGAAGATACGCGGAGGCATAAAAAGGAAAAATTACAGTTATATTGCACATACTGCACAACCATGTAAATGTAAGATATTCCTTACTGTTCATATTTTAAACCTGCATCAAGAATTTCTGTCTAATCATATGTTGCAAACTAATACATGATGTAAAGGCATATACATAACTAATTCAGAAACTTACTTGTTCGAACAGTTTTCCATCAAATATTCAAAGTAGCCATCCCAGAAGCTGCCAAAGAAAAACAATCATGTATACTATTCATACCATAGATGGACGCTACAACAACTCTAACCCTAGATGGACACTGAATGACTAAAATTACACATGGTAATGAACCTATTAGAAACACAAATGAACACATGGCAATAAACCTAAACAAACAGAAGAAAGGAGAATGGATCTCCCATCTATTAAGAAGGGTGTGATCCACCTGATAAACTTAGAACTTACTCTGGAGACTGTGATCCACACAGGCCGATGAGTAATCATGCTGCTGGCGATAGACAATGTTTGTTTGAATTTCATGTAACTTATTTTGATTCTCCTCACTTTTCAGGATTGCCTTATTTTTTTTACTTATGAGAACCTACACGCTATTTGTCAATTGAAGCCCCAAAGTTATATTTTAGTCCACACACACACACCCTCAGCTTATTTCAAAACAAAGCTGCAATGACATGACAGGCACACACACACGCTTAGCTTATTTCAAAACAAAGCTGCATGGCATGACAAGCTAATGTGCTGTTCACGGTCGACGTAGCAACACTTTTAGATTAGACAATGACATGGCATATGGATTGCACCTTTGGAAACTAATCTTAACTTAAGAACGAATTATCTCATGCTAGTAACGACATACTGAAGCTCCTCCCAGACTGATAGGGATAACAGATGACGCTGGACATAGTCTTGAACATTGTTTGGGTCCTTCCTGTACATTTCAGCAGAAACTTCAAGAGCATCTCTAATGGTTGACACATCATCGCGAGAGCTAGCAAGAGTTATAGCCGTTTTAAGCTGCATGAAGAGAGAATGATGAGATTCTTTGCAAGAATCGACACGACAGAGAAAAGAAGATAAGCATATTGATAGATCTGCATGTACACACACAAAATGCAAGCTTCATAAACTTGTAAAGAAAGAAGCTAGGCGTAACTTCCATAGTAGTGAAGTGATAATTAATTGGGTACGATTTCTACTGAAAACATCGGCACAAATATAGCATTATAATTTTATAAGCTTATAAAGGCAGTACCCACCACCACCTGATACAGAAGTCAAATTTTCATAGCAATTAAATTATAAGTGATGAGTTAGCACAACTAGTTTGCCCACATACCTACATCTTAGTGACCAGCTAAATATCATGGCAATCACCGCCTTGAACATGAAAAACTGTTTGCAAGAACCAGTACTTATACCATGCAGAAAGTGGGGCTATGGAATAAGAAATAAGACTCACCAGTTCTTTTACAGCAATAAACTGCTCATCAGTCAAGCGGCATTGCCAACCCTATAAGGTAGAAAAGTTACTTATGAAGTGGATCAGAAAGTAGCAAGGTATGCACTATGTAGTTATAAGATTCAGATTACAGAATGAATGTGCTCTCTGATGCATTCAACAAAGCCACTCCCTCCGATGCCTTCTGCATCAGACTCAATCAAGGCTGCAAAAAGGCAACAGAAATCATGTTGGGCAAGTAAGACATATATAGATAAATGTGTTACACAATGACAGAATATAGTATAAACTGAAACTTCAAGATACCAAGAATGGTTCCATATTCGAATGATGAAAGGGGATCCTCAGTTGCCCCAAGTCTCAGAAGACGAAGCCATAGTCCCTGAAGATAAAACATGCAAATAACTTTAGCATAAGATGCTTAGTAGGGAATTTTTAGGCTAAAATTCTCTATTAGGAGAGGAGTTTGCTAGAGGCTGGGCAAGGCGAGTTTCCTGTCATTGTGGTCATAGGTCAATTGGTGAGGATGACTCTTGATCTCGCAGTTGACGGATGCAGTGCTCATACTGTATATACTTGTATTTTAGTTGTTCATGCTATCTTAGTGTTTTCTTCTTAATGAAAATGGCACGCCTCCTTTCTCTCAAAAAAAGTGATGCACTTCCTTTCTCTCAGAAAAAAATGACACTCCCAGGCATGTGTGAGAAACAAAGTTTGCAGCGCAGAGTTCAAAATGAAACAACCTGAACAACACTGCTTTAAATTGCAGACTAATGGTTCTATCGCGATTTTGGGCCTCAAAATGTTATATTTATGGCATTCCAGCTTTAGTGGTAACTAGCACAAATGCCCGTGCGTTGCAACGGGGCATACATATTCTATTGCACAATATCAATTTTGTGTGACATATCTTTAGGATACATATTTTATGATTCGATATCAATTGTGTGTATCACATATATTTTTGACTATCACATACATCAGGTGACAATGCCGGCCTTTTTTACTGTTGAATTACTCCTTCCTCCACCCTACATATATGTCTCTGTGTTCTGCATCATCTTAGAACGACTCTCTTTCTCTACCGCGCGATCTTTCGATGACTCTCTAAAAAAGTTTATGTTAGCTGGGGTTGCTCGTCTTGATTGGATATTGAACGATGGAGGTTACCTCATGTTGTAAGAAATGTTTAAATTTACATTATTTCAGTTTTGTTTTTGTCCGAGGGTGGTTGGTAAATGTGTCTACCGGGTAACAATCTCGAAAAACCGTCTGTGTATTGTAGTAGTACCAAGGCAGAGTACCAAGGCACATCTACAATAGCTTTATGAGATAGCTTAAGCAAATATTGAATACAAAATAAAATTTGACAATCACTTTAATGGAAAACTTTACAACAATGCACTGGCCCTTTAGAAATGTAGATATTACCTCATACCTGGTGTAGAGTATACAAAGTTCATACATTAAAACATAGGTTTCTACATAAATTATCAAATATATACATTCACGTAATGACACGCACGAAAAAATATATACAATAGAGCAGGGGTGATCGATTGTCTTTTCAACTAAGGGAAAATGAGATAGCAAAAAGATAGATTTCCAAACTATGATTTTAGGCATGGAATAATATTACTATTCATCAGATAAAATAACATTTCATAGGATAATATAAAATCACAATAATTAGCCAAATCTGTAAGTAAGAAGTGTTCTGATGTTGTACAGATTTTTAATAATTGAAAATCATATTCAGCAGCAAACTTGTGTGCCTATAATTCCATGCTTGTTCATTTTATAAGTTGTGGGATAAAATATCCCATGTGTAGTACCAAAGCCCACACCGGTGTACTTTTTCAATTAACCTCGCTGTCATAGTATTGTTTATTTGATGTAAAAAAAACGATGCGAGACTAACTAATTTAGAAAGGCCGCTGTTTTCCTAACACAATTGTAAGCCAGTTCAGTTGGCTTTGTCCTTCCCGCAGAAATAACTATTTTTTGCTTCAGACCAGGCCCAATATCGGTCCATGTGCAGGACAGAGGGTCCATAAGTTTGTTGATATTAAGTAGTGGCTAACTCTATTTTCCATCACAATTGAGAGCTAGCTCAATTGGCCTTGGGCCTTGTTGCAAGGCCGGAGCTCTGGGGTTCGACTCCCACCCGGCTCCTTTTCCTTTTTTTCTATTTCGCACGCTGTACGACTCCCACCCGGCCGCTTTTCCTTTTTTTCTATTTCGTACGCTGTACGCGCGAACGACTGGCAAAAATCCAGTGCAGATGACGGACGAAAAAATTAACGGGCAATACAAAAGGACCCCATGACGAAAAAAAGTGGAGAAACAATCCTTCCTCTAATATTAGGTAAAGATACTGAAAATTCACACAAAACAGAGGCGGCTGCACACTTGCTACTTTCAGGCACGGCCATGGCTAGGCTTTTGGCTCAGAAAGGATTTAAATGACATCAAGACTCTTAGCGCTTGTTTGATTGGTCACTGGGTTTGCCTCACTTTTCCACACTCCATGTTAGCTAAGTTTGACTGAGGTAGGCATGTTTTTGGTTCGCAGCCACATATTAGGCAATATCCATTTCTAAAGTTGGGGTCCCACTCCATAGAATCAGAGTGTTGTGCGAGAGGGCCGCTGCCCCATCCCGAATTGACATAAATGAACAGGTTCGACGTTGTTGTAATTGATTACACTTTTTGTTAGCAACTGAGTTGCAGGGGCAAATGATGGTGTAGGGGTTATAGGGCCCCAGGCCGGATCATAGCCTGGCACGGCTGACCGGGCCCGCATCGATAAGCCAGGCAGGAATATTTTGGCGAGGCTGACCCTGCGCATGTCGCCAAGATCCAGGAGGGATCAGCCCGCGAGGCTTATCCTGCCATGCCGTCAAGTCGAGGTGTGAGGTTGATCCCGCCCCACGTCACCAAGATCCAGGCATGACCACCCCAGCAAGGCTGAGCCCGCTCAGAGCATGGTTAATAGTATAGCCAACTGCTGGCTATATAATGTTCCCATGTCATATATAGTCATCATTTATAGTCACTCATACAACAAGGTTAGCTAGCCTTAGGAGAGTGGCAAGAAATAGAAGGATGGTGGAAAATTATGATTTGATGCCATATCTTTTGGGAGAGCTCACGACCAAATAAGCCTATCGTCATTTCTTCTTAGGGGCTGTTGGTTTTGAGCCATGGGAAGAAATTTGGAAACTTGGGCTCCACCTCGTTGCAAATTTTTCATTTGGCTGGCCTCTCTAAATCGATGTTGACTGCTGATCGATTGGCTCGTCGAGGTCTCACCCGGAAAAATGCACGCTCTGTGACCAGGAGGAGGAAACCATACAACACTTGCTCAGTGCATGCGTGTTCTCTAGAGAAGTTTGGTTCTCTGCGCTATCCTTGGTTGGGTTACAACAGCACACTCCAGGGCCAACTGATTGGTGGCGCCAAGCAAGGCAGCAAGTGGTTGGACAACCTTGCAAGGGTTTCCATTCTTTGGTCGTGTTGGTAGCTTGGTGGATTTGGAAGCATAGGAATGGATGTGTCTTTGAGTGTGTGTGTGTGTGTGTGTGGGGGGGGGGGGGGGGGGGGGGTTCTGGCCATAGGTTTCTTGCTTTCTTTCTCAGTGATCCTTTGTATTTAAACTCTTCCTATTGGGCTTGTATGAGTCTTACTAGACTCCTTTCTTTCTTAATATAATGATGCGCACCTCTCCTGCGCATTTGAGGACAAAAAAATGATGATCAAAACAATCAACTCACAACCTAAGGGTCTAAAAAAATTCAGCTGAATAATTTCCCTACCGCTATTCAGGATTATTACTTCGCACTTCCGAGTAAGAGTTCTAAGTTGCAATTCCAACTTGGATACAATCCTCTTTATTTTACTGTTTCTTGTAATTTTCACAGTAATTTAGTTGAAGACTGGTACTCCTTCCATTTCGCTATTTGTCCACAGCCCACCAAGCGCACAGAACAAGACACTGAATCTAAGAATGATAAATACCCATGCATACCCCTATAAAATGACATGCTAGAACCTCTTAACTTCTTCCGAGTCATAGAGTGAAAAATTACAGTTGCTACACTTTTGATTCCCTGAAATGACATATTTTGCACAGAGACACCCAGCACCATGAAAAGTTTAGTTTATCGCAACTAGCAATACGTACATGGTAATAAGTAGTAGTACTCTACAGAAATCTAAGTTGTTATAGATTTTTACAAACTACAATGCATGCTATTGACTATGTTTTCAATAAAATATACCAGCAAATGATTGTGCAAGATAAATCCAACAGATTATTTTCAAATAGCCAGTCATATACTTTCGCAGATATATGTTAGTATCAAAAGGTTGATCAGGCAGATCCCACTGCAATCAATATTTAGGGATCGTATATAACTGGTTTAAAAACATGGCATCCAATAACTTCCACCATACTTTAGATCATCCTCAGTACCATTCTTTATGAGCAATACCACAAAACCATAAAAAAAAAGGGCAACCTGGTGCATGTAGCTCCCGCTTGCGCAGGGTCCAGGGAAGGGTCCGACCACTTTGGGTCTATAGTACGCAGCCTTTCCCTACATTTCTGTAAGAGGCTGTTTCCAGGACTTGAACCCATGACCTCATGGTCACAAGGCAGCAGCTTTACCACTGCGCCAAGGCTCCCCTTCCAATACCACAAAACCATGATAATCACAATTTAGAACATGGTAAAATATAAATGAGAGCAGTGAGAATGATCAGATAATTACCTGGAGCTTTACTTTTATATCCAGAACCATCCTTTCTCTCTCAGCCTGTATAGACCAAAACGAAGATCGTTATTATTTTAAGAAAAGAAAAGCTACTGTGGCATGCATGTACAGAAACAATGGTAGGGATTATTTACATAGCAGTATGCATGACTTACCGCCCTCTCTCTGGGACTCAGACTTTCTGCCTTTGGACCCCCACTGATTCGGACAGCAGGAGAGCTGAAAACAGATGTCAGTTGATATTGCAGTTATAGACTTATAGTTACTGGAAAAGGTTAACGGTGAAAAAACTTGCAGGCCTGTCATCATACCTTGGTACTTGCTTACTAGCCCCACCAACTAATGCTAGAATTGATTTACGCTTTTCTTCTTGTTCTTCTGTTCTTGCATTTGCTGGAAAGCTTTTATAACAGTGCCTATTGCCTGGTTCTGCAGATGCGTTTATGGCTAATTACCTTTCCAAATATAATGGAAGTGCAGCACTAAACAGATACCCCACAACCCAGGCATTACAAGTCAAAATGAACCTCGACATGGAGAAAATACAACAGTTACATGGTTCCTTCAGTTAAAGTGTTTGAACAGTTTTGGTAAAGAGCTCAAGTTGTTTACAATCAATTCCTACACCGTAGTGTATTAGACCCAATAAAAAATGCACGGTCATCTACACAATCCTAAATAATTGTGTTCCTGAGGTCATCTGATGCTAACATACATAGGGTTTGAACTGTTAGAAACAGTGATTAAGTGTGACAATAAGATGGAGAGAACAAGTGTTAGGCAAAAAATAAAATGTAGATGAGTACCTGAACCTTCGATCTCAGAATCAGCTATTGTTATGATCTCAGGATCAGCAACATGAGAAGGAAAGATGGCCAGAGGGCTTTGTCCTCTCCCAGTTGCATCCTGCAGCTTATCAAGAAGGTTATTGGTGAATTCTTCTGCGTTGTTGCATCTTTCCAGATAATCCAAGAATCCCTGAGTCTCTATAAACTGCATAATCTGCCAAACAAGCATCAAATTTATAGTTTGTTAAGGATATGACCAAGCTAGCTATGCGACGGTGTTAAAATGCAAACACATGATTTAAGGTTAGGGTACACTTTAGTTAACTGTGTGTATGCTTGCCCTACCTGGCTACAAAGGATATAACACTGAAGTATATTATAACCAGCAATACTAACTTTAAATTAGAAGAGCTGTCGCGTTACAAAATAGGTAAGCTATTGTGAGCAACAAATAGAAGTCAGGAAGCATCAGTGGAAAATCAGAAATACTGAGTTAAATCAGTAGTCAGTAGGATTAATAAGGTTAAGAACAATTATCAATCACCAAAGCACTTGGGAGACGTTTGGTTCGACCAATTTGTATCGTTATCTGATTACACCGCATGCTGATACCATTAATCACGTTTGGTTGGGCCGGCCCATAAACGAATACGGGGTAAACAGATTACGCCTTAAGTTTCGGTCGTTTCTGCCCATCCCAGACCGGGAACAGATCCCGTTACCGCTTCGCCTCCGGTGACGGTTCCATGGATCGATCCCCCCCCCCCCTAGATCCCCTTCGCCCTGATTCTTCTACGTCAAATCGAACGGCACAGGTGGTGGCGATGGAAAGCCGATCTCGGCGGCACCATGCGAGGAACAGCACAATGGCGGCTGCCACCATGCGAGGAGCAGCAACAATGGCGGGGGCCGCAGACCCCCTTGCCGATCCCCTTCTATACTCACGGTGCTGCTTCTTCTTCAGGCCCCATGTTATTCTTCTCCCGTGTTTTCCTCCGCTCTCTAGTTGTCCTTCATCTCCCCTCCAGTTTTCAGTTGTATTCAGGTTTTATTGCATAAACAAACGTTGTGAAGTAAATCGATACCCTTACCCAAAAAGGATTTCCCCCCGCTTTATATATAAAGCAACCATAACCGATTACAATCATCGCAAACAACTCAACACCACACAACACACCCAAGGCCGGATACAAAAGGTAAAGGAACAGCCACAAAGCTAAGCTCGGCGAAAGTAGGCCTACAAGACAGCGCCTTCAAGAAGGGGAACGACAGCGGAGCGCCATCGCCGCCGGATCCAAAGGATCATGGTTTTCACCTAGACACGGCGACGCCTTCAAGAAGGAGACGACGCCCACGGACGCCGATGTCGTCGGCCCAACCGAAGCCGAGTAGGGGATCTCCCCTGGCACGCACGCTCCACCTTCGAAACGCCTCCGATTGCCGAAGCACCGGCTACCACGCCGCCCGAACGGCCATAGCGACCAGCCCACACCTGAGTCACGCACCCCGCCCACAAGCAGCACGACTACCACCACCGAGGCCACCGCCCCGGCATCCAAGACCCCCCACAACCACCACGACGGCTAATGGACGCCACCGACCGATGAGAGGTAGAAGGCACCTCCTTCCACCCCAAAACTGACCCTTTGGCGGGAAGGCGGCCCAGCCGGCCAGATCCAGGCAGGGAAGGGTCGCCGGCAGCCGCCGGCCTCATCCTCGCCACAGCCACCGCACCGCTCTGCTGGGGACATGGACCACCGAGACATCGGCACGGCCAAGAAGCCCCCTGCCTCCCTCCCCGGTTCTCCCCCACCACCACCGGCCAGCCACCGGCACCCCCGCCGAGCGGCCAACATCCACTAGTCGGCCGCCACCGTCCGCCACAACCGCCGACCGATGAGCAGAGGAGAGAGGGTCAAGCCCGCCTCGAACAAAGCCGCCGCAGCCCGCGCCGCCCGCGGGGCAGATCCAGTCGAAGCCGCCGCCGCCACCCCCCGCCACGCATCCGCCCTGCACCACGTGCGTCCGGCCCTCCAAGCCCGGGTAGCCGCTCCGCAACACCGCCGCCGAGCACAGCCGTGCGTCGCCACGCACCGAATCCGCGTCGCGCCACCACCCGGGAGCGCCCGCCCGCGCCAAGCCCCCACGAGCGAGAGAAAGGGCCCCGCCGCCGCCAACACCAGGCGGCGCGGACAAGTGGCGGTGAGGGGGAGGGGAGGGAGAGGGAACACTCGCGGCGGCTAGGGTTATCCACTCGGTCGCTCGCGGGAGCGACGCGAGGGTAGGGAGGAGAGCTGTCTCGTCAGCGAGGCCGTACCTCAATCGATACCCTTACTGATTAGAATCAAACAAAATAGCAGCTGAATCAGTTACGCCCCTTCTCCACTATAACCTCATACCAGTCCTGTTGCCGTTACCATTGTGTGAACCAAACACCTCCTTGGTAACTAGTTAATCAGATGAAATCTAAGTAAACTCTGATTTTTGGAATATGTCAACCCCATATATGCAGATAAGACTAATGACGGATGTTGAACGGATCAACAACAAAGGAACCAAGGGACCAAATTTCAGGACTCGAGTGACAGATGTAACTTTGCATACATGTTGACAAAGCCCATCTAGCAATAGGTTTGATCTGTGTGGAATGGCACATAACTCTTGTATAAATATAAGTATGCAAATGCGTCTATGGAATAAGGTGCACAGTTGTTATTTGTGAGCAGCTATTTCCTCTGTCTCGCAAAAGGGGATTCATTAGTTACTTTACAAATTAATGAACCATAATACAGCATGAACAGACTTCCATGTTCTCTCGTGATCGTTGTATATAGTACACGCCGTCAATGGAAAGTAGCTTATGTGCCATATAGCTCCATTTATATTAAGGCCAATTCCTGAATGTATAAGAATAGTGTATACTTAAAAACACCCTTATACATGGAAAAGCTTTCAGAGGCAAATCATTCGCTGAAATGACAGATTAAATATTGGAATAGTTCATTGGACTCAAGTTCATAGACAGGTCTTATGTGACCTAAGTTTATGAGGGCATTATTTTGGTCCCTAAACTTCAGAGGTAAGCCCAAGTCAGATATTCTGAGCACTGGCAGCTGGGTCAAACAGAAACTTAATAAATATACCACTCTTTTAACAGAATGGAGAACATTTTTACTCGCTTCCAAACTTGAGAGACCAATAGTACCACTGAGAAGTTTAGTGTTCAAAATAGACGCAAACTAAGTTGGGGAACCAAAAGATACTTTAACAGATTCAACTTTTCGTTCCATGATATACAAAGATGTAAAGTGCCAATGGATTGTAAGCATACCATCGACATGGACTCGACAGGCTGATTAGTTGCTCGAGACCGTTTTTTAAGGAATGCTTGAGCATTGAAACCGGTTGGTAAAGCATTATCCTGACAAGCAAACCTCTTGAGTTACCACCAAAGAACGTAGTAGACAAATAGTAGTCAGAAAACTTACTAGAGTGATGACTTACAATGAAGTTACGGTAACCACTCATAATCTGTGCAAAGAATCTCAAGAATATCAGCCTGCAAAAAAAAAAGATCAACTAATAAAATAGCTCCCATGATGCCCACTGGAGAACAAATAATCCTAAACATAGATCATGACTGAAGACCCAGAATAGTCTTCGGGGTTAATTCAGGATCAATCCATGCAACAAAGAATCATAAACTCCCTATCTGATTAGTGTCAAGCATATTTTCTTTTTCTCTCAGTTTCCAATTATTTACCATGCTCAGAATGGTAAGATACAGAATAGTCTACATGAACTGAGTCTGAGCCTGTTCTCATGTAAATATACTTGTGCAGGCAGCCAGGCACTATAATTTATCTATTCATATTGTTGTCTAAGCCACTAGGCCTACTTTCAGTGGAATGCTGCTACCATTATAAGCCTACTTTCAGTGGAGTGCTAGCACAAACATCCTATTAATTAGCAATTGCGCACAGATACAAAGTAAACATTAACATGTAGCACAGAATTACCTGAGCTGAAAATCATGATCTTGCCCCCATGATTTTGCCGCGGTCCTTAAAGAATAGTCACCCATACTGCCAAGATTGATTTTCATGTAATCAATGGCCACAACATTGGGCTGTAGTAGTTTCAATATCTCACCACGCAAGAAACTATGTTCGCTTTCGGGTATAGGAGGAATGTCTTCAGTGGTTGTTATCCGATTGTATTCGAGATCAACCACCACTACCTGCAATTGCATGCATTGCCATTATCACAGCATCATGATGCATCATAATGGTAAAGTTTGAGAAAACAAACAAGGAAAACGCAAGTTTGCATTGGTTGGCCAAAGTAACAAAAACTTGGGGCAATAGTGAGACATCATTCTCATAAAATGCATTCAATATATGCAATATAAGAAGTTCTACATCTAAGCGCATGGTGTATAGAATAAATAAATGCAATTCAACTTCTCTTGTTAAGGCTAGGTACGGGTACTCTTGAACATTGTTCGTTTACAAATCAGTGTGTTATTCTCATGGAAATTATTCACACGCCCAGAAGAAATCCTGACTTCTCAGAGTTCAGACTATGATGAGGAACAATAGATGAGGGAAAAAACAGATGCCAGATCTGTTTGACTACTTCTAGATACTTCCACTCTAGTGTAGTATTTCTTTTTTTTCTTTTCTTTACCCTACCTGATGTCTCTAGAGTTCTCTAGTTATAGGTAGCTGTGAGTAGAGAGGTGAATCCTAAATAATGTTTTCTAGAGTGTTCCAGCTATAAGTAGAAGTATGTGAAGGCTTCCCAAAGCCCTATAAATAGAGGTCCTCACCTCTACTTTGGAACCCAGACTATGTACTCACTACCTATAATAGAACTTGTTGTTCTTATCTAAGATCTTGGAGTAGATCTTGTGCTCTAAGAGTTCTGGATTGAACTCTTGCTGCCATATCGGCCTACATTCGTCTCTAGAGCAAGCTGCAGCAAGCAATGGAGCAATTGGAGAAGAGGATGGATACTGCAGAACAACAAATCAAAGAGCTGCGTGAAGATCTTAATCGGAGATTTGAGCAACTGGTTGAGATGATAAGAAAGGGTGTCCCCCTGCTACCAATGAAGGAGATTCATCTAAAGAAGAAGATGTTCATCAAAGAAGGAGAGGTAATCTTGGAGCAAGACCACCACAACGTGCTGTTCAACGTGCTTCAAGAAGGCCAATTTATGTTGAAGCTTCTGAAGGTAAGGAGTATGATGATGCCCTTGAAGAACCAGATCTCTACGCATATCGGAGAGTACCCAAGCCTACATATGCAAGAGATACATACAAGGTGAAAGCTGAGATCCCAACTTTTAATGGAAATGTTGATATTGAAGGGTGCCTAGATTGCTTATATGAAGTGGAGACTTTCTTTGAGGTCATGGAGGTTCCGGAAGATCGTAGAGTTCCCTTGGTCGCATACAAGCTGAAAGGAGGAGCCCGTGCATGGTGGCATCGCGTTCAAGAAGAGCGCAGGCTGAGAGGAGAACCTCATGTGAGAACTTGGCAGCAAATGAAAAGTCTCTTGAAAGGGGGATTTTTGCCCGCTGATTATGACCAGATCCTATTTATCCAATTTCAAAATTGTGCTCAAGGAAATAGGAATGTTTCAGATTACACGGAGGAGTTTCTAAGGCTACAAGTGAGGTGCAACCTTGCTGAAACTGAAGATCAACAAGTTGCAAGGTACATCAATGGTCCCAACGATGCTATTCAAGATCGATTGATGATGCAACAAATCTGGTCCATTGATCAAGCACAAGCTCTAGCCTTAAAAGCCGAGAGGTTTATGAGGACAAGAAAGGCAACTAAGGCTCCATATCCTCATGTCGAAGGCTCGTCTAGGAGTCAGCCTAATAGAGCGGAAGAAAAGACCACTCCACTAAAGGCAAAACGACCCATCCAGAAGCAAACTAGAGGCAAGGGTAAGTCCAATGAAGGCCCAAAATGCTATAAATGTGGTGAAGAGGGACACATATCCAGCGGTTGCCCACTAAGGAAATTTGTTAACACAACTATCCATGATGGTGAAGGGCTGAAGGCAATGAGGAAGAATACGAATCTGAAGATGTAGAGGGACAAGAGGTTTGTCAAGAAGAAGGTGAAGAAGTGGTATGTGTGATTCAGCGTCTCCTATGTTCCACACCACAACCTGACGACACACAAAGAAAGAAAATATTTGAGAGCAAATGTACAGTGAATGGCAAGGTATGCAAATTAGTGATTGATAGTTGCAGTTGCGAGAATCTTATCTCCCAGAAGTTGGTGAACCATTTAAAGCTTGATACTCATGATCATCAAACCCCTACACTATTGGGTGGATCAAGAAAGAGTGAATATGAAGATCACCAAACAATGCAACCTGCCACTTTCTTTGGGCAAGCATTATCGCTCAAATGTGTTGTGTGACGTAGTTGATATGGACGCTAGCCATGTTCTTCTTGGGAGACCTTGGCAATTTGATGTGGATACTACACACAAGGGCAAGGAAAATTCTTACTCTTTTATTTGGAACAAGAGAAAGATCATTATTTTACCAAACAAAACTTAAGGTAATACCTCTAAGGAGGAGGGGAAAACTATATTAACTATCTCCCATTCCTCTCATGAGTTTATGGAAGACTTGAAGGAGGCAGATTTGTGTGCTGCACTTGTTGTAAAAGGAGAAGAGCACCTGACTGTTGAAATTCGAGCAAAGGTACGTGGTTTATTGGCAGAATTTCAGAACATACTTGGAGAGCCACAAGGCCTGCCACCGATGAAAGGAATTCAACATAGAATTGACTTAATTCCGGGAGCAAGTCTTCCTAATCTTCCACATTATCGAATGAGCCCAAAGGAGCATGATATATTGAAGGAGAAAGTGGAGGAATTGCTACAAAAGGGGCACATTCGAGAAAGTATTAGCCCATGTGCTGTACCAGCCCTACTCGCGCCAAAGAAAGATATCTTGGCGCATGTGTACGGACAGTAGAGCCATTAACAAGATCACCGTAAGGTATAGACTCCCGATTCCCCGTCTGGATGATATGTTGGATCAGCTTAGCGGAGCAAGAGTGTTCAGAAAGCTAGATTTAAGAAGTGGATATCATCTAATCTGTATCAGACTCGGGGATGAATAGAAAACCGCCTTCAAGACAAAGGAAGGGTTGTTTGAATGGCTAGTCATGCCATTTGGACTCTCAAATGCACCAAGTACCTTTATGTGATTAATGAATCAAGTCCTTTGACCCTTCTTATCCCACTTTGTTGTGGTCTATTTCGATGACATCTCGATCTATAGCAAGGATGAGGATGAACACTTTGATCACATTCGAAAGGTGCTAGAAGTACTAAGGGAAAATGAGCTCTACGTCAACTTGAAGAAATGTGTTTTCCTGCAAACACAACTTCTTTTCCTAGGATTCGTCATAACATGTGACGGTATTCGTGTTGATGATTCTAAGGTTGAAGCAATCCGAGAATGGCCAACTACGAAGACCATTTCTGAGGTAAGAAGTTTTCATGGCCTTGCAACTTTCTATAGGCGATTTGTGAAGAATTTCAGCACTGTCATGGCACCAATTACCGAGTGTTTGAAGAAAGGAAAGTTCCAATGGACAGAATGTTATGTGGCTGCTAGAAGGAGGGCGCGAGAGGGCCGGCCGGGGGCCTTTTTGCCCATGGCCGGGCAAGAGGGAAGGGATTTCCTTCTTAATTCTTGCTTGATTAGATTGATACATCTCCTCCCCTTATATAGAGAGGTTTACTTGACTCCCAAGCAAGCGACCCTTATCTCTAATTAACCCTAAGACTAACGGACTATACCGCCAGCCCAGGCCCATTAGGCCCATTATGTACTCTAACACTACACCCCACCTGGACATGCAGCTTGTCCTCGAGCTGCAACCTAACCAACTTATAACCATGACTCGACGCAACACAAACCTAACACCTAAAAACAAGCCTTTTACATCTCGGCTTGTTTTATTACTCTCAACCTGAAATGGACTAGGACGCTTTATTTTGGACCCCTGAACATAAAGTGGACACCATCCGCACGTCGGACATGCACGTGTACAGCCGCCTGGATCCCATGGACACCATCTGGACAAAAGGAGTGCATGTGTATGGCCACTTGGAAGTGGTCGCAAGAGTGACCAGCAGAGGCGCCCTCGCGGCAGCCGGCGGAATGCAGTGGTGCTACGCGGTGCGCCCCTGTCGGTGACACCCTGCCTTCTCCCCGTCGGACGGCTGTTGGTCTGCATCGCACAGAGAAGAGTGGAGGGCTTGCGATGAAGAATGACGAGGAGGGGTGCGCCCCCCCCCCCAACCACCGATGTCGCAGACTTTGAGGTCGCTGCCCGCGGGGGAAACAACATGCCCAAGATCCCCGACGCAGCGGACGAGATCGAGGTCCTTTGCGCAGCGAAGCGCGGCTGAGAGGAGCGTCAGCTACAGACCACGCATCTCCCGCACACGCCGACACGCTAGGAGGCCGCGCGCAGCAGCCTATAGCCTCACCGCCGCCGACACGTGGCGGGTAGTTATCCAAGCCGGAAGCGGTGACGGCGACGGCAGGAACTTGATCTACTGGACGGGGACGCCCTGGGGAAGCAGTAATGGTGACGGCGGGAACTTGATCTGGTGGATCGGGACTCCCGCCGACGCGGTCGATGCGGGGCCGGAGCTGACCGGTGGTGGCTGCTGCAACGGAGCGCCGGGCGCGGCAGAGGCCACCAGGAGCGGCGGCTGCCACTGTAGCCAGGGCGGGGCGGTGGTGGCGGTGGATGGCAGCTGCAACGGCTGCTGCAGCGGCCCGGCGAGCGCGGCAGGGACGCCCTGGGGCAGCGGCGGAGCGCCGGGCGCGGCGGAGGCCACCAAGAGCGGCGGCTGCCACTGCAACCAGGGCGGGGCGGTGGATGGCAGCTGCTGCGGCTGCGGCTGCGGCCCGGCGAGCGCGGCGGAGGCCGCCTGGTGCAGCGGCTGCCACGGCGGCGCGGTGGCGGCGATGGTCGGCGCAGCCGGGTGCGGCTCGTAGGAGACGGCCAAGAACATGCGGATCTCGTGGACCGCCTGGGTTAGGTCCCGCAGCGCCCCGGACACCTCCTCCGAGGTGAGGACGACGGGGGCGGGCGCGACGGAGGATCCCGGCAGCGGAAAAGACAGGTTGGGCGGCGGTGAAGACATGATCGAACCGAAGCTAGCTGATACCAAATTGTTATGTGGCTGCTAGGAGGGCGCGAGAGGGCCGGCCGGGGCCGTTTTGCCCATGGCCGGGCAAGAGGGAAGGGATTTCCTTCTTAATTCTTGCTTGATTAGATTGATACATCTCCTCCCCTTATATAGAGAGGTTTACTTGACTCCCAAGCAAGCGACCCTTATCTCTAATTAACCCTAAGACTAACGGACTATACCGCCAGCCCAGGCCCATTAGGCCCATTACGTACTCTAACACAGAAGCAGCTGAAGCTAGTTTCAATGAGATTAAACAAAAACTATCACAAGCTCCTGTCTTGGTGCTACCTGATTTCAACAAGACTTTTGAGTTGGAGTGCGATGCAAGTGGAGTAGGCATTGGAGTTGTTCTATCTCAAGAAAGGAAGCACAATGCTTTCTTTAGTGAGAAGTTAAGTGAAGCTAGACAGAAATGGAGTATCTATCAGCAAGAATTGTATGCCGTTTTCAAAGCGTTGAAAACTTGGGAAGTCTATTTGCTGCCTAAAGAGTACATTGTTCATAGTGACCATCAATCCTTGAAGCATTTTAGAAATCAAAAGCATGTTGACCGCATGCTAGCAAGATGGGCAGCATATCTGGAGAGATTTAACTATCTCATCGTGCATAAATCTGGAACAACTAACCGAGTGGTCGATGCTTTGAGTCGTCTTGCATGCCTCCTGACTTCTTTTGAGGCTGAACTTCCAGGCATGGATCAAATAAAGGAGTTGTATGAGAATGATGAAGACTTTGGCCATGTTTGGGTAAAGCACATCAGGGAACAGCCATTAGGTGATGACTATTTGGTGCAGGATGTCTATCTCTTCAAAAATGATTGTTTGTGCATCCCAAGGAGTTCTCTGCGTGACAAACTAATTAGAGAACTCCATTCAAGTGATCTTAGTGGCCATGTTGGACGGGACAAGACTATCGCTAACCTGGAAGCTCGCTACTTTTGGCCACAACTAAAGAGAGATGCTGGAAAGTTTGTCCAACGATGCCCTATATGTTAAACCTGCAAAGGCCAAGTCCAGAACACAGGGTTATACATGCCTTTGCCTGTTCCTGTTGCTCCATGGGAGGACATCTCTATGGACTTCGTCTTGGGTTTGCCAAGAACAAGATGAGGGAGTGATGACGTTTTTGTGGTCGTGGATAGATTCTCTAAGATGGCTCATTTCATCCCATGCCGCAAGACAACGGATGCTCATCATGTGGCAAACCTATTCTTCCGAGAAGTGGTCAGACTTCATGGAGTTCCAAGGTCCATTGTCTCAGACCGTGATAGCAAGTTTCTTGCTGCATTTTGGCTCACTTTGTGGAAGCAATTGAACACTGAATTGAAATTTTCTAGCACTGCTCATCCACAAACGGAAGTGGCGAACAAGTTTTTGGGTAATCTGATCCGTTGCATTTGTGAAGAAAGAAAGGGACAATGGGATTTGGCTCTATCTCTTAAAGAGTTCTCCTACAATAACTCCAAGCATAGATCCACAGGAAGGGGCCTTTTTTCCATTGTCTACACTAAAGTTCCAACACACGTGGTGGACCTGGTGAAGCTACCATCAAGGGGAATCCATTGTCTACACTAAAGTTCCAACACACGTGGTGGACCTGGTGAAGCTACCATCAAGGGGAAACTCAAAATCAGCATTGTCCCTTGTTGATAGTTACACTGAGTTATTTGACGAGATTCGTGGTGTTCTGGAAGCACAAAATCAGAAATATAAACAACTTGCTGATTTTGAAAGGAGGCCAAAATCATTCCAAGTTGGTGATAAGGTGATGGTCTACCTCCGAAAAGAGAGGCTGCCTTTAGGTGTTAAGGGGAAGCTTAGGCAGCGAAGGTATGAGCCCTTCTCTATCATGAGGAAGATAAATGATAGTACTTATGTGATAAATCTTCCAAGCGACATGGGCATATCCAACACTTACAATGTTGTGGGCTTGACTCTCTACCATCTAGAAGAAGTGCTCTATGACGATAACTCGAGGGCGAGTTCCAAACAACCAGGGGAGAATGATGAGGAACAATAGATGAGAAAGAAAAACAGATGCCAGATCTGTTTGGCTACTTCTAGATACTTTCACTCTAGTGCAGTATTTCTTTTTTTTTCTTTTCTTCACCCTACCTGCTGTCTCTAGAGTTCTCTAGTTATAAGTAGCTGTGAGTAGAGAGGTGAATCCTAAATAATGTTTTCTAGAGTGCTCCAGCTATAAGTAGAAGTATGTGAAGGCTTCCCAAAGACCTATAAATAGAGGTCCTCACCTCTACTTTGGAACCCAGACCATGTACTCACTACCTATAATAGAACTTGTTGTTCTTATCTAAGATCTTGGAGTAGATCTTGTGCTCTAGGAGTTCTGGATTGAACTCTTGCTGCCATATCAGCCTACATTCGTCTCTAGAGCGATATCTAGCGCAGCATGTTGAAGTTGTTCCTTCAACACTTGTGATGTACACATTGTAGCAGCAAGGTGGAGTTGCTCCTCCACAACCTTTGTGCTGCTTCAGACTAGTAACAAAATATGTTGAACCAAACTTCTTCGCTCTCAAAATATCATAGAACCCTTGCAAATATCCGTCTTCAGTTCAGGGTTACAAAACTATAAATATAAAGATTTGTTGTGACTTTATTAATCAAAGCAACTAGAAGCATTCACACATCGGCTGTGAAAGGAAAATGATCCTACCAGCAAAAATAAAAAACAGGTGGACCAAACCTTTAAAAAGGCTATTTCCACTAGTAAATAAGTACTAGTACGTATTACCAAGAGAATATAGGCAGGCAACGGCAGAAAAACAGCCAACGGAAACTTCATTTAATGTTGCAACTTACACCATCCATTGTCACTGTAGATGTGTCAACACCTGAATGAAGTCCCATCATGTAGGGAGTCGGAGCATCAATGTAGTCAACACCACTAGAGAATATTATTGGAATGTAGACATGCTGCAGCACAACAAATACGTTGAATGGGGATAATTCACCACATGAGCATAACATAAATAATGAGAATTTCTGGAACAGATATGAATGAAATCCTCAAGCGCAATAATTATTTCACATATTTGTGAAGCCTGCTAAAGACTTGGGAATAAAAAGGAACACAGTTGAATGAAACCCACCTGCCACCTAATCGGGTATATCAAATGGCATATGGCTTCTGAAACTAGAGTTAATAATGTATACCTGCATTACAAAACAAAAGAGAAGTCCAGCAAACTTAAGATAAACTTCAAACACTTCCACTTAAGGTGTTGTTCCAAAGTAACAAACTAACAATCCATTCACTTGTAAACCTAAGCTAAGACTGGGATGGTATAATGTTAAAACATGGTCAAGAGTTGCATTGTGAAACTCAACAGACTTGTTAGATCTTAGCAATATCCTTCTTTCAAGCAGAACGGCAGTAAAGAGCTGTATTAGTTTATCAACATCCAGACACTGCACCAATGGCTGGAAGGATATCTGCAACCACAATCAGCTTGATATTACAAGTTGAATGTGAACAAAATGGAGTATCTAAAATGGTACTGGAAATATGGTCAAGGAACATAAGACAAAATGGAAAGGAAGCCATACATCAGCGTGAGGAAGCCATTCTTTTGGAGGAGTTTCCGCGGAAAGAAGGCAATTATCAATGGCAAACAAGACACGATCCTTTCCCGGTGTTGGTAATGGAACATTTGACACCACATGGGATATTATATCCCACAAAGGCTTGCTGAAATCAGGGCCGACAAATATTAAGCCATGAAAAAGGCGTAATCCATAGTTTATAAAGCGCACGCATGAACAATGAAAGTTTACCTACAACCGGCAGGAGAAAAACAAAGGACAAATATTTCCTCTAGAGCATCACGGAGGACTTGGAAACAAGGAGAATGGGACACAAAGCAGATGCATTTATCAGCAAAAGAATTCACCGGAATTTGGTAGGCTTCAATAATATCTTCACAAATTGGATCCCGAAATGCAATACAACTGACATAAATTTTTGAACCATCTCCCTCTACAAAAAAATGATGACTATGTTAAGAGGTGTCTATGTAAATAATAAGCAATAATAATTTCAACTCGAAGGGTTAAAAACATGTACAAAGTTCGGGAAATGTCAACTACCAACAAGACATACCTGTCAAAACTATGGGATAGCTCCTTGGATAGGTGGAGACGTCATTGGCGTCCAACCCAGAAGAGTATATTCTTACACCCGCTGGCAAAACACACTGCAGTTATCAACGGACAATGATAGAAAGGTTCAGATTACAATAAAACAAGATTAGGGATAAAATAGACATGATGATATCATGATTGTCATTCGGCGGTTTAAAATTATTATAACATGAAATCAATCACATTCTTTTGTTCACATTACTATCTTTTCTTTTCAGTTATCTGGCAAAGATCTCCATTATTTTATTGGTGTTCAAGGTTCAGCCCCTGGGCAAATGACATGGAATTATCCAACATTGCTAAACAAAATCGATAGTTAAAATAAATGCATGGCACGCCCTACCCCTTGCTTTCCGTCCCATGTGTCATTAACATGTTTTTCCGCAATAATACATGGCTTACAGACTTTGATACTGCTAACAAATTTTGGTTGTAAATTATATGTGCTGGTACAAAAAGGTCACGGGCAGGGATGTGATTGAACATGTTAAAATAGCATGCCCCTACATACATCACACGATCACATTGTAACAGTAACCTTCCATGTTCAATTATCTCCAACCACACAGATGTACTGAAGCCAAATTCCCTGCTTACACCAGTTCATATAGCATCAAATCATCTGCGTGCAGGCAGAGAGGCCACTGGAGCAAGTTGGGGCACTTGTCCTAGAATGCCAGCATTTTTCCCAAGATAGCAGGATCTTGAACTTTCGATTGTAACTTTCAACAAGGAGAGATGAAGGTAACTGTTCAAAGAAGAAACTCTGTTGGGCAGAGCGGTTAAGCCTCTAGTAATCTAGTGTGCACATTGGCCTGAGTGCCTACAGACTCACCCTTATAAAAACCAATCAAACTTGAAACCCAACCGAATCGGGTCAACCTAATCGACAGAATAACTAGGTGACCGCATAATCTTGAGGTGGCACGACCCCAGTAGTATGGTGAGCAAGCAGTGGCATGGTGCAGCAGGCTAGCAAGTGGCCGTGCAAAAGAACTATCCCCAGCAGGCCAGCAAGTGTGCGGACAATGTTATCACCTCGCAGGCCAACAATCCACGGCGCAGTGTGGCGGCCAATAATTTTCCCAGCCATTCTTAAATTTCTGTCTCGACCGATGCACGGTTGAGTACGCAACTGGCATATACTCCGTACAATTCTAACCTCAGTGCACTAGAGCATCACGAATTCACGTCTACAGATCAACCATTTCGAACTTAGCAACACGCCAGCCCAATCAAATGCTAAACAACAGCAATTTGTCCATTTCACCGAAAATTCGAATGATGGGGGCCGAAGCAGATCGCGAGAGGAAGAACTGAGGCAGCTGGAGGAAAGGGGCGGGATCTGCAACTCACGGTGGGGAGCTGCGGGGGCGGGGGAGGGTAGAGCGCGTGGCCCGAGTGCGGGAACTGGTCGATGAAGGCAGGCATGTACATTTCTTCGGCGCCATGGAAGCCCTTGAGGCCATCAAGCGCCCGGATCTCCGGCCCCAGCCCGCATACCACGAAGTACTCGAAGATCCGTGACGTTGATGCCATCGCCTCTGCCGTCGATCACCGGCAGTCACGCCCACCCGCCCTCCTCCGGAAAGGGATCCTCGTCGCGGTCGGTCTCCGTCGATCTCTCCCTAGTTTCGACTCTGCGGGAAAGGGAGGAGACGGTGTAGGCCGACGGACGAAGGAAGGCGACGGGTCGGGTGGACTTTCTGTTTGTGATCCGTTAGCGAGAAAACAGAGACAGGCCCGTTAGGAATCTTTTTTTCTCACGAAAATGTTAAAATCTGGCATCAGAATTTTTTAGCGCTATACAAATTTGACGACCAAATTTGCCATGCGAAAACAGATATACAAGAATTTATCATGTTCTAAAATAAAAATTACCGCTTAGCATACTACAACGATTAATTGCCATGCGTTTGATCTGAATTAGACGTACTATTGAACGTCAAATTTTCAGCCCTAAAAATCTGACATCACATCTATGTTTAAATCGCTTTTATAGAAGAACCAGTTAGGAATATGGGGGCCAATTTTAGGCATTGTTCTCTGCAATTCATTTGTCGTTCATGTATGTTTGTCAACTATTAACAAGGGATACATTCCCCTAAAAAAATTAGCAAGGGATACAAGAAAAGTCTTGCCCCCACCTTGTTTTGTATATTTCTCTGGCGACGCTCTACCTGAATTCCACATCTATCGATCGGATTTGGGGGTTTCTTGAGAGAGAGTTAAGGACGGTGAGAGAGATAGAGGAGAAAGATGGGGTTTTGTCTATTTGATTACATTTTTAGGGAGACTATTTGATTACATGGGGAGTGGTTTTCTAAGGCCCACGCAACAGTAAGAATGTGGAAGGCGAGAGGGTCGTGCGGCGGTATGGTGCCTTATAGATACTAGCGGTGTGACGTCTTTCCGCAGCTCCAGCACCGACATAGCGGCGTCCGGATTTTACATCACACCACTAAATTATACAATTTTACAAATTAATTTAATGCTTACCCATAACATATAGAATTTGCAAAAAAAATAACAGCAAACTACAAAAAATAAACAACATACCAATCAAATAATTTTAAAAAAATAATTGCAATCAATATTTTTTTAATTAATTATTTGGTCATAATATACATCTATTTTCTAGACAATGTACATCACAAACTCTGTGTAACTCTCTCAAAATATAACCAAAGCCTATAAAGATCATAGCAATACAGCATGATAAGTTAATAATTTTTGACTTAGTTAGTTTGTACGAATTTTTTAGTAACCCCCTAATTAATCATAACCATACCTTAATTACAATGCCAAAATGTTATCAATAACCTCCAATGTTGTATCTACAATGTAGAAAAAATGAAACTCTAAGACGACAAGGAAAAACTATGAGTCTGCATGTATCAATTTTCTTTAATTGAACTGGACATGGATCGGTTTTCTAAGCAACGTGCATCATAAACTATGTATAACACTATCATACTTTAACCAAAGCCTATAAAGGATATAGCAACGCAACATTAAAGGTTTCATGAACTTTTGACTTCATTGACATGTTTTTAATTCAAAACATCTAACACAAAAAAGTGTCAGTGCCTTGCCCTTTCGGGGGCAACGCCGCTGATATCTATCATAATTTTAGGTGGCGTTGCTTTTTCTGTCCACGTCACTTATCCATTTTCTATATCACCCCTCGTGACCAGAACTTTGGGGAAAATTTTCCCGAAAGTATACTCCATGTGCACGCCTCCCACCCTAATCCACTCTGTGACGGCTCCTTCACCACTTCTTCCAACCGACGGCAGCGCCCGCCCATCCTCGATGGGGCGACGAGGGCGTGCAACCCCTCTTCCTAGCTACCGGTGTGCATCCACGACGCCATCGGTGGCTAACACCTCTCCCCGGATAGTGGGTCGTCTCCGTTCTCCAAGGCCGAGCCGGCGCACGACCTCCATACCGACGCCAGCTGTGTCCCTCCAAGCCGACACACTAACACCCTATCTGACCCCCAACCAGCAGGTTGTCCCTCCCCCCCCCCTCCCCACACACACAATGGCCTTGTTATTTTTCAACTGCGACATTCATTTTGCTATATGGGTAAATACTTGCTATATTTTGCATGTAATACATATATGTAGTTTATCTGTGATAGATCCGTACATTTTGTATGTGATGGATCATGCATTTGTGATATTATGTTTGTCCTTGATATGTTACATGTGTGATATAGATCCATTACATACATATTTGCATGAGGATATGTCATGCCTTTTGTCGTAGATTCGTGTGTAGACTGATAAAAATTTATAGCATTATTGATGTCCCACGAGTATAGGGGATCTAGTCTAGCCTTTTTCATAAGTAATAGTGTCGAATTTAATGAGGAGTGTAAGAAATTTACAAGAAGCTTTCAGCAAGGTTTTACTGTAAAATCTGTAAAAGTAATTTGACAGGTTGTGGCCTGGCACGGGTGCACGGGTGGTGCACGATATGATTGAATGGAGCGGAGACACGGGTGCAACCGTGGTGGTGGCCTGGCACACAAATCAGCAATTGGTGCAGAGCATAGCACAACATGAACAACATTTTTTTCAACTTTAGGAGCTCTCCACTCCCAATTTCATTTGCAATAATGAAATTGATAATACAAAGCAAGTTTCATGGTCACAAGGATCACCATGATTTTAAATTAGCAGACAACAAGAACTCTACAGCTAACTACTTATTACACGAATATGGGTAGATAGCAACACAGGAAAGCAACCAATCCCAATACCAAAACTAATGAACCAGAAATACTAATCAAAATACAGTACCGCAACTGTATCTACCTTAGTGCTCCACAAAACTCCATCTCGCCCTGCTATTCTAAGCACCAAGTGCCCAGCCTCTTCTTGTGTTGAAAATCTGAGCCGCAATCTACAGAAGCCACCTTTCTCCTCTCGCTTGAATGGCTCCATGTCCTCGTTTCTGTATACCAGACCAAATTTTAAGCCATTGAGCAGCCTGTGCAATCACACTACTCGGGTCGTAACGAAACACATTCCTAAAACAAGCTTTATCCCTATATTTTCATGATGCTCAAATCACTGCTTTGACACCAACTAAATATATGGACAACAACATGAACAACATTTGCGGCAGAAACAAATAATAATTCATCTATAGGGTGGTGATTAAGTACGCAACAAACAAATCTGACTGGATTCATCAGTAAATCTTGAGGTGACGAACCACCGGTAGAGAAGGGATTGTGTGGTGGGGAGAAAAAAAATCTGAAGAGAGGTTGAAGATGGAGGGGCAACCTACTGGATCAGAGAAGAATGGATGCTAGCCTAGGAGGAGCTCAATGGCGTCGATGGCGTGGAGAAGGCAGCCGTCTCCTCACGTGGCCGAGGTTAGGTCCTGTCCCGGCGTGTTGTTCTGACCTCCATGGAAGCCAAGCGAGGTGGATGCAGCCGTGGAGGATCTGGCCGAAGCCTGACCTAGTCGATCTCCCTGTTCTCTTCTCTTCTCTTCTGATGAGGTGAGACCGTGAGAAGGAGAGGGTGGGAGACAAGGCCGATTGCTTAGGGGGAGAGGATAGGGGCGGAGGCCGGCGGTGAGGAGGCGTGAGGGGGGCGACTAGTCTGCTCGAGGTTGTGGTCGCCGGCATTGCCGGGCAGGATTCGTGCAACCCTGCATCTGGTGGGGGGACAGCCCATCGGGCCCAATTTAACACCGAGCGTCCAAAAATGCTCATGGAGCAGCGGCCCAGCACGGTGAGCGGTGGATATTAGCGAACGAAACGAGCTTAGACACAATTCACTGCTAATCCAACGGCCAAAAATGCTTAGAATTGACGATCCGACGGCTAGAAACGCTAATGACCTGAGAGGGCTGGAAAAGTGCTCAGTTTTAATGTCTTAAAATTCCTTTATTGTAGGAAAAATTTAGCTTTATGCAAATGATAACCATAGAGCCTCCACCAGCCATATATGCATGTAGTGATAGCTGTTATTCTGCCCATTGCTTTGTAGTGTTATCTTGCCAGCATATTCCATGTGCTGACCTACACAGGCTGCAATGTATTATGTTGCAGAATTTTCAGACGAATAGTAAGGTGCGCTAGGTCGTTGTCATGCACTCAGTTTTGTCGTGGAGTTGGATGGACTCTTCTACCTTCGAAGCTTCCGCTGTTATCTTATTTAGATAGCCTTCACCCATATAAATGTAATAAGTTCTTTTTTGAGACATTCGATGTAATAAGTGTGTGATTAAACTCTGTTATAAATCCTTGAGTACTGTGTGTGTCAGCAATACCGATCCAGGGATGACACTTAAGCATAGCGACTTGACCGTCTGAGGTCGGGTCGCTACAAGATGGTATCAGAGCACGCGTTGACTGTAGGACGCAACCACCAGGACAAGCCACATGATACTCTTCTCTACTCATTTCTCACTCTTCTCCATTTTCAACTCTATAGATGACGGACCCAAGGAACAAGTTCACTCAACCGGATGATGACACCCCTTTCGGACGACTGTAAGTGCATCTAGTGCCCCTTAGTGATTTTGGTGTATTGAAGACTTATAGGTTAAGGGAATAATGCATTTGTGAGTGTACATAGGACTATAAGTCTATGAGGAGTTTGATATTTACAGAGAAAGTCGACCCTTAAAAATGAATGTCTTCAACTGAGGACCTTGGATTTCTGAAGACTTTGAAAGTGAAGAGATTGGTGTGACCGTGAAGACTTGATATTCATGCGAGGAACATGAAGCGTGATGACTTTTGTTTTCGTAGTTTCATTTTCTCTTTCTTGAGTCATAGGAAACACCGTACTGTTAAAGGGGTTCGAGGTAAAACTAAGGAAAGGTTTCCAGGTGATGCTCAACTCAAAATCCTACACCTACCAATCCCTTCGAGTGAAGTCACTAGAAATCTCATACATTTTAGTCAATTTCTTCAGAGACAGAGACATAGTTCTTCTGGTCTCTAAGGAATTTGTCCTGACTGAGGAGTTAGGACTTCACTAGTGTAGATTGCCTACGAGCGAGGAACATGATAGCCCTGAGGATTTTGAACCTAAAATTTCCGACCGTTGCTGTGATATGCGCTAGCTGTCCCAAAATATCTACTCACCTAACGGTCATATCATTGAAGGGCATTTATGTCTTATCATGTCCGGCTGCTCCCTAGGCTATAAATAGCCGCCCCCTACAACCACTAGTCGGTTGGCTGCTCCGCGAGAAACTGACACTTGTCATTGAGAGCATCCCATCCTCCGAGGACTTTGAGCGAAAATCAACAAGTGAGGAAAAACCCCAAACCCCAAACCAAACACCTACAAACCCAAAGTGATTGAGCATCACTAAAGAGATTGTTCCTGTGGGGAACCGACGCTTGTTACCTTTGAGGATTGTGCATCCTCCAGACGGTTAGGCTTCATTGTCTAGAGCATCCAAGAGGAAATTGTGGATCGCCGAGTGACCGAGTCTGTGAAGGTTTGGAAGTCACCTGAAGACTTACCACGAGTGATTGGACGAGGTCTGTATGACCTTAGTTCAAGGAGAATACGGTGAGGACTGTGTGTCCTCAGGTTTGAATACCTAGCCGCTCCAACTAGACGTACGACTGTCACAACAGTTGGAACTGGTCTACCAAATCACTGTCTTCACCGAGCTAACTGGTTCTATTTCATCAACCCTTTCATTTCCTCATTATTGTGTTGTGTGCTTGTTCATATCTGTTTGAAGACTTTGACTGAAGACATTCTCACTTTCCTCGGTCCAATTTCTTCAGTCTGTTTGTCTTCATTCTATTTTATCCTATGCTGGTGGTTCTCACGAAGATTTTAACGAAGCTTCAAGTTCGTCACTCTTCACTCATTTTCTTCTCCGGTGGATTCAACTCAAGCTTTCGTGTTGATCATATCCTTTTTCCTCGTTTCAAATGTTTTTTTTCATACCGGTGCACCTCATAATATTTCACTTCTCGCTATTCATTTGTTCCGGAGTGCTCAAGATATCTCGAAGATTCGTGTTTTCCACTCTGCATTCGTTCAAGATCCTTCGAGGTTGTTATCTCATTCAAGTCATTTAATTCAACCGGTGCAACCTCTCTTTCAAATCATTCAACGGTGTTTTCTTTTGAGTGGGACCTAACCCACAGGTTTTTTTCCCAGGATCTTACCTGACTCTTCTTATTTTCCCGGAGCTATCCTCAAATTTCTTTTCGAAGTTTGACGTAAGAATGATTTATCATCAGTCAGATGTCTTTCTCCAAGATCTTCCAAATTCTTTTCATCATTGGTTCAACTCTTCTATTCTTCTTTATTCCGGAGTGTCTCAACAATTCACGGTGGTGTTTCTCATCGTCTTTCTCATCATTTGAAGACCGAAGTAGAGCCTTACCTCCATATCTTATCCGTTCTCTCAGAGATTCGTGGTTCTAGTTTGAGGCCATCCTCTCTTTATTGTTTTCGATTATCAGAATTCTTTTCACCTATCCGGAGCAATTCAAGAGTCTTCTCAGTTTGATTATCCGGAGTCTATCAATTCAGAATTATTCATTCTCAGCTTTCAACTCTCTTACTCTAAATCATACCGGTGTTAAAATCAAGGACTCTCTAATCAGCTCGTAATCTCTTCATTCTCATGGATCTAAATTCTCTGAAGCATCTTTGTTAATTTTATAATTCTTCCCGGTGTTTCTTTATCTTCTCTTCGTTCATTTTCAATTCTTACCGGTGGCTCATTCAAGATTTCTCTTCCTTTGTTATTGTATCGATTCATTCGTTCTTTCATCCTACCGATGGTTCGTCGAAGACCTTCTCAAATTTATGCAATATATGTCTTAATCCTTTCTACGAGAATAAGTAGTATGCCAAATCCTTTGCTTGTCATCAATTTAAATTGGTGAAGGATAAGCATAATGTAATTCTTATTCTTGTTTCATCAAGTAAATTCAATTCCTTATTTCGGAGGTTCATTAAAATTCTTGGTTTCAATTGCTCATCTTTCTTTTCCAGAGTTCCAAGTTTTCTCGGTTACATCATCACGAAGCTCCATCTAAATCATTTCAAGGCTCCACCTTGTGTTTTCAACTTCTCTTCCTTTTATCATCCTTTTATTACCAGAGTTCTCCATGGAGGCTCTACATGGTGGTTCGTCTAGGATTCTTCTCATTCCTCAATTGTTCTTCAAGATCTCTCTTGAAGTTATGATCCGCCAATTTATACTCAAATATAAACATGGTGTTCAGCACATGTCTTATTTTGAAGAGTTCAAGCATTCTTCATCTTGCATTTCGAAGTGCAATTCTTCCTACCTTATCTTTTGAGTTGGTCTTATGTCATTCTTGACAATTTCACTTCGTGTTTCATGATTCACAAGTTGTTAAGAATGAGATATTTAAACCCATCTTTTTTCTCTTCGTTCAAGAGATCCTTTGCAACCCATCAATCTCTTCTTTGGAGTTATCTTGGGGTTATATTTCACCTAAAGCCTTCCATTGGGAATGTTGCTATTTGTGGTGATTATGCATGACCCAAGCTTGCTCTTTATCCTCTTGGTGGAAGAAGTTTTCATCTCTTCGTTAATCTTGGGCAAGCAATTGTTCTCGTTAGTGGCAAAATTTCACCTCAAGTTTTGAGATGTCTCCATAAGCCTACGAGGATCATATCCTTTCGTTGTTGGTTTTCCAACAACTCCGCTCTAACCTTCTTGCAAGGATGCTTTCCAACTTAAATTGTGGTATAAGTTGTCATTTTCTTCTCCGCTCTTTTGTTCCGATGATCTACCTTTGATTCTTTCATCCAGAGGCATTGTGTTGTTGCTCTTTTCAACCCATCATCTCGTTTCGTCAAATATCATGTTCTTTTCATGCTTATCTTATTTAACCGGAGTGTTGTGTCCTTTTGCTCAAGCTCTTTCATTTTATCAAGTCTTTCATTCTCTTTTTCAACCGAAGTGCTACCAAAATTGGTTCTTTCTTTTCCTCTTTCTTAACGGAGTGCTTTCAACTTCGTTCATCTCCGTTGTATTCTTTTCTCGAAATGGCTTAACCTTTTCAAGGTTCTTTGGTTTCACTCATTTGTCAAAGAAGCAACTTAGCTTTACCTCTTCTCCTTTCCTTCCGTTTTTCCCTCCGGTGCCATTCTAGATCTCGGGACGAGATCCTCTCGTAGTGGTGGAGTGTTGTAATGCCCCAAGACCGGAGATTCAGATGCCATCCATGGATTCCGGGTTTCGTCATGTGTTTTGTTTTGCTTGTTGCTTTCCCTTTTGCATCATGTGCATTGCATCATGTCATCTTGCAACATGTTTTAAAACTCAACCAAATAAAACCGTATGGATGTTCGGTCCATTTAAATCGAGGGAGTTCACAAGGTGAAATTCTCTTTATAACACATAAAAGTCTCCTACTATTTTAGGGAGCTATAATAAATATTCCATTTTCGGATTCACCCATAAACACACTTGCAATAATCACATGCCTTTTTTCCACTTCAAGGTTGGCCCCCAAACTTTTCCTGTTATTTCTTTCATCACTTCCCCGAGCTCCACCTAAATTCTCAACATTTCTGGGCATTTCAAAACCCTAGTCCTAGTTCAAACCATTTGACTAAATTCAAATGAGTTTGAATTCATAAATTCCGATCTGGCCATTTCTAATTTTCTCGGACCAAGTATATTTTTGCGAGTCCAAGAAAACTTGCCCCGTGCTCCAATTCTTCTCCTATCCCTATCTATATTTTTTCCAAACCCTCTGTTTATTTGCTAAAACAGGGATAGGTATCTAAAAAGAGAAAGAGAGTGCAGGCCTCAGCCCTTCCAAGCCGCACCATCCCCGCGACCCAGCAAGCCCAACCCCCCTTCTGACCCTAGGCCCATCTAACCCGTCTAATCTAAGCCCCATCTCCCGATCCCCTCATCCTCTCCCCTCGTTCCTTCCTCACGCCGCCAGGAGAGACAGAGAGGAGCGCATCGCCCGCTCCTCCCGATCTGCGTCCCTCCTCCCTCTCGGTCTTCTTTGCCAGTGCACCTCTCTCCTTTCCCTCGCGCCGCCACTCACTCCACACGCCATGAGAGCCCCGTGCCCGATCCCTTTTTCCTCCTCCCGTCGACTCTCCATCGCTCGCCGCCCCGCCTCCAATTCTGCCGCTGCCGAGCGCCACCAGCAGCAGTTTCAGGAGTCCCCGTCGCCGAGCGCTCGAGGAGAGGAGCTCCTCGAGCACCTGCAGCCGTCGTCCTCTGCGCCCGCAGACGTCGCCCGTCGCCGGCGCCCCAAGTCCGCGTCGCCGAGTCCCTCGTCCTGCCGGAGCTGCTCCTCCCGCCGCCCAAGCACCTCCCCGCCTCCGGCCATGGTGCCCGCACCAGGACCGCCCTCCACCGCTGGCTCTATTTCCGGCGAGCGCCACGCCGTCTCCCTGCCTCATCTGTGGTGCCGGCGTCAACAACAGCAGTGGACCGGAGCCACTACCTTGCTCCACCATGTCGCCGCCCTGCTACGTTCGTCACCAGAGATCGCCAGATCCGGTCGCGTTGGGTCGGGTCCTCCCGTCCCTGCCTTGTTGCTGCCCACCAGAGGCCTTCCGTCTCACGTTTGTTTTGGATCAGCAAGGATGAGACACCAAGAACCGTACCCGGACCGTCAAGCACCTTCTCCGAGGATTTTGCCAAGTACCATGACATGAACGACCCTTGAACGCGTCAAGTACCACTACCGTCAAGTACCTCTTCGCAAGACCAAGTTCCTCTACGATATGTGTACGACTACCCATGAACCAATAACTTCAAGTTCAACTATTGTCGCAAGAACGAGACCGACGGGTCCGAAGACCCCAAGTACCACGACAACCCCGAAGGGATTCGAGTTCGTCGAGTTCACCTTCGAATCGTGTGCCACTACCGACGACTGAGACCCTGGATTCGACAAGTTCCTCATGGTGACCCTGAACATCTACGGGACATGCACGACTTCGAACCGTGTACCACGTCGAACATGTATGACTACACGACGAACCGCCAAGACCCTGAACGACTACCGCCGCCGAAGTCCACGAGTACTACTACTTCCACAACGCGTCGTGTACGACTACCGTCGCGAGAACGCCTACTTCCTCTACTTGCATCGAACCAGAACACGAACCGTCCCGCTTGCACGCTTCGAAGGTATAACCTTGAGACGACTGCTCGTGAACGAATGAATGCATCTTGTATGAGATGCACTCTTGTTTTGCCTCGAGTCTGAACTACCGGTGCACGTTGCCCCTCTTTTGCCTTGCCACCGACATGTGGGAACCCGGTAATCGGGATCACCCCACCATCTTTTGCACGCTCCCGCCACACTTTCTTTTGCACCAACGTCTCAATGAGTTGTCGGAACCGGAACGTTGCCGTGGCACCGTTTCGTTATCGTCGCCGTGGCACCCCTTTCTTTCTACTACGGTGACAAATGCTTCCTAATGCTCTTGTCAACTTTTAATAAAAATTGCATAAACTTGAACATGTCATCCGCATCATGTTAACAACTTTAAGATGGTTAAAATTTGTTGTTGCTTTAAAAATTGCTAATGCATATGGGGACTTACCGGATTTGTTATTTGTTATATCCGGCTCCATTTAAGTTGTTTAGATGATATAGTTTTGTTATGCTTCACCTCTTGCCATGTTAACCAACATTTAATATTGTTGGGTACCTAACCGGGAGAGAACTAAATAATTAATGTGGTGTTCCGTCAATATGCAACTCGTTGCATATTGAGCTCCACTTAATTTGTAGAATTTGCTTGTGCACTTTGCCATGCCATGCATATTTAAACCAGACATGCATCATACTTGGTTGTGCATCATGCCATGTCCATGTGTTGTTTGTTTACTATGTTGTGTGCTTCTTTCCGGTGTTGCTTCTTCAGGTTGGTTCCGGAAACGTCGTGATTGTGAGGACCCGTTCGACTGCGTCCTTTTGTCTTATTCATGGACTTTCCTTGCGGGATTTCAGGCAAGATGACCATAGCCTCGAAATCACTTCTATCTTTGCTTGCTAGTTGCTCGCTCTTTTGCTATGCCTATGCTGCGATACCTACCACTTGCTTATCATGCCTCCCATATTGTTGAACCAAGCCTCTAACCCACCTTGTCCTAGCAAACCGTTGTTTGGCTATGTTACCGCTTTGCTCAGCCCCTCTTATAGTGTTGTTAGTTGCAGGTGAAGATTGAAGTTTGTTCCTTGTTGGAACATGGAGATGTTGTTCCCTGTTGGAACATGTTTACTTGTTGGGATATCACAATATATCTTATTTAATTAATGCATCTATATACTTGGTAAAGGGTGGAAGACTCGGCCTTATGCCTGGTGTTTTGTTCCACTCTTGCCGCCCTAGTTTCCGTCATATTGGTGTTATGTTCCCGGATTTTGCGTTCCTTACGCGGTTGGGTTATAATGGGAACCTCTTAGCAGTTCGCCTTGAATAAAACTCCTCCAGCAATGCCCAACATTGGTTTTACCATTCGCCACCTAGCCTTTTCTTTCCCTTGGGTAGGCCTGCCCAAGGGTCATCTTTATTTTAACCCCCCCGGGCCAGTGCTCCTCTGAGTGTTGGTCCGAACTGAGCTGCCTGCGGGGCCACCTCGGGGAAACTTGAGGGTTGGTTTTACTCGTAGCTAGTCTCATCTGAGTGTGCCCTGAGAACGAGATATGTGTAGCTCCTATCGGGATTTGTCGGCACATTCTGGCGGTGTTGCTGGTCTTGTTTTACCTTTGTCGAAATGTCTTGTAACCGGGATTCCGAGTCTGATCGGGTCTTCCCGCTAGAAGGAATATCCTTCGTTGACCGTGAGAGCTTGTGATGGGCTAAGTTGGGACACCCCTGCAGGGTTTTGAACTTTCGAAAGCCGTGCCCGCGGTTATGGGCAGATGGGAATTTGTTAATGTCCGGTTGTAGAAAACCTGAAGTTGACCTTAATTAAAATGCATCAACCACGTGTGTAACCGTGATGGTCTCTTCTCGGCAGAGTCCGGGAAGTGAACACGGTGTTGGAGTTATGCTTGACGTAGGTTGTTCTAGGATCACTTCTTGATCATAGTTCTCGACCATGCTTTTGCCTTCTCTTCTCGCTCTCATTTGCGTATGTTAGCCACCATACATGCCAGTCACTTGCTGCAGCTCCACCTCATACCTTTTACCCTTCCTATAAGCTTAAATAGTCTTGATCACGAGGGTGTGAGATTGCTGAGTCCCCGTGACCCACAGATACTTCCAAAACCAGCTTGTAGGTGCCGTTGAACCGTGCAGATGACGCAATCAAGCTCAGGAGGAGCTCGATGGAGATCTTGTCCTTTATGTTGTTTTGATCCAGTTGATCAGTAGTGGAGCCCACTCGAGACGATCGGGGATCTGTGTAGCTTTTGGGGTAGTCTTCTTTTATTTTGGTTCCGTAGTCGGACCTTGATTGTATTTGGATGATGTAATGCTTTATTCATGTAATTGTGTGAAGTGGCGATTGTAAGCCAACTATGTATCTTTTTCCCCTATTGTATTACATGGGTTGTGTGAAGATTACCTCACTTGCGACATTGCTTTCAATGTGGTTATGCCTCTAAGTCGTGCTTAGACACGTGGGAGATATAGCCGCATCGAAGGCGTTACAAAAACCTTCTGTGGTCATACACCCAAGGTGAATGGTTTATTGAATCTCGATCGTAGTGATACACATATTCATAATATTGAAGCCAAAAGATGCAAAGTTAATAATGACAGTGCAACCTATTTGTGGCACTACTGTTTAGGTCATATTGGTGTAAAGCGCATGAAGAAACTCCATGCTGATGTACTTTTGGAATCACTTGATTATGAATCATTTGATGCTTGTGAATCATGCCTCATGGGCAAGATGACTAAGACTCCGTTCTCCGAAACAATGGAGCGAACAACAGACTTATTGTAAATAATACATACTGATGTATGCGATCTGATAAGTGTTGCGGCTCGCGGCGGGTATCGTTATTTTCTGACCTTCACAGATGATTTGAGCAGATATGGGTATATCTACTTAATGAAACATAAGTATTAAACATTTGAAAAGTTCAAAGAATTTCAGAGTGAAGTGGAAAATCATCGTAACAAGAAAATAAAGTTTCTACGATCTGATCGCGGAGGCGAATATTTGAGTTACGAGTTTGGTCTTCATTTGAAACAATGTGGAATAGTTTCGCAACTCACACCACCTGGAACACCACAGCATAATGGTGTGTCCGAACGTTGTAATCGTACTTTATTGGATATGGTGCAATCTATGATGTTTCTTGCCGATTTACCACTATCGTTTTGGGGTTATGCATTAGAGACAGCTGCATTCACGTTAAATAGGGCAACATCTAAATCCGTTGAGATGACACCGTATGAACTATGGTTTGGCAAAAAACCAAAGCTGTCGTTTCTTAAAGTTTGGGGTTGCGATGCTTATGTGAAATTTTTTCAAACTGATAAGCTCGAACCCAAATCGGAGTAGTGCGTCTTCATAGGATACCCAAAAGAAATTGTTGTGTACACCTTCCATCACAGATCCGAAGGCAATATATTTTGTTGCTAAGAATGGATCCTTTTTAAAGGAGTTTCTCTCGAAAGAAGTGAGTGGGAGGAAAGTAGAACTTGATGAGGTAATTGTACCTTCTCCCGAATTGGAAAGTAGTTCATCAAAGAGATCAGTTCTAGTGATTCCTACACCAATTAGTGAGGAAGCTAATGATGATGATCATGAAAACTTCAGATCAAGTTACTACCAAACCTCGCAGGTCAACCAGAGTACGGTCGGCACCAGAGTGGTACGGTAATCCTGTTTTGGAAGTCATGTTACTAGACCATGACGAACCTACGAACTATGAGGAAGCGGTGATGAGCCCAGATTTCGCAAAATGGCTTGAGGCCATGAAATCTAAGATGGGATCCATGTATGAGAACAAAGTATGGAATTTGATTGACTTGCCCGATGATCGGTGAGTCATTGAGAATAAATGGATCTTCAAGAGGAAGACGGACGCTGATAGTAGTGTTACTATCTACAAAGCTCGAATTGTTGCAAAAATGTTTTCGACAAGTTCAAGGTGTGGACTACGATGAGATTTTCTCACTCGTACCAATGCTTAAAAGTATGTCCAAATCATGTTAGCAGTTGCCGCATTTTATGAAATCTGGCAAATGGATGTCAAAACTGTATTCCTTAATGGATTTCTTAAAGAAGAGTTGTATATGATGCAACCAGAAGGTTTTGTCTATCCTAAAGGTGCTAACAAAGTGAGTAAGCTCCAGCGATCCATCTATGGACTGGTGCAAGCATCTCGGAGTTAGAATATATGCTTTGATAAAGTGATCAAAGCATATGGTTTTATACAGACTTGCGGTGAAGCCTGTATTTACAAGAAAGTGAGTGGGAGCACTACAACATTCCTGATAAGTATATGTGAATGACATATTGTTGATCGTAAATAATGTAGAATTTTCCGGAAAGAATAAAGGAATGTTTGAAAGGAGTTTTTCAAAGAAAGCCCTCGATGAAGCTACTTACATATTGAGCATCAAGATCTATAGAGAGAGATCAAGATGCTTGATATATTTTCAATGGGTGCATACCTTGACAAGATTTTGAAGTAGTTCAAAATTAAACAGTCAAAGAAGGAGTTCTTGCCTATGTTGCAAGGTGTGAAGTTGAGTAAAGACTCAAAACCCGACCACGGCAGAAAATAGAAAGAGAATGAAAAGTCATTCCCTATGCCTCAGTCATAGGTTCTACAAAGTATGCTATGCTATGTACCAGACCTATTGGGTACCTCACCATAAGTTTGGCAACAAGGTACAATAGTGATCCAGGAGTGGATCACCGGAGAGCGGTCAAAAATATCCTTAGTGGAATAAGGAAATGTTTCTCGGTTATGAGGTGACAAAGAGTTCGTCGTAAAGAGTTACATTGATGCAAGCTTTGACACCGATCTGGATGACTCTAAGTCTCGATCTAGATACATATTGAAAGTGGGAGAAATTAGCTAGAGTAGCTCCGTGCAAAGCATTGTAGACATAGAAAATTTGCAAAATACATACAACTCTGAATGCGGCAGACCCCTTGACTAAATTTCTCTCACAAACAAAACATGATCACTCTTTGGGTGTTAATCACATAGCGATGTGAACTAGATTATTGACTCTAGTAAACCCTTTGGGTGTTAGTCACATGGAGATGTGAACTAATCACATAAAGATGTGAACTATTGGTGTCAAATCACATGATGATGTGAACTAGATTATTGACTCTAGTGCAAGTGGGAGATTGAAGGAAATATGCCCTAGAGGCAATAATAAAGTTGTTATTGATATTTCCTTATATCATGATAAATGTTTATTATTCATGCTAGAATTGTATTAACTGGAAACTTAGTACATGTGTGAATACATAAACAAACAGAGTGTTCCTAGTATGCCTCTACTTGACTAGCTCGTTAATCAAAGATGGTTAAGTTTCCTAGCCATGGACATGTGTTGTCATTTGATGAATGGGATCACATCATTAGAGAATGATGTGATGGACAAGACCCATCTGTTAGCCTAGCATAATGATCGTTCAGTATTATTGCTACTGCTTTCTTCATGACTTATACATGTTCCTCTGAATACCGGAGAAACACCTTGTGTGCTATCAAACATCACAATGTAACTGTGTGATTATAAAGATGCTCTATAGGTGTCTCCAATGGTGTTTGTTGAGTTGGCATAGGTCGAGATTAGGATTTGTCACTCTGTCTATCGGAGAGTATCTCTGAGCCCTCTCAGTAATGCACATCACTATAAGCCTTGCAAGCAATGTGACTAATGAGTTAGTTACGGGATGTTGCATTACGGAACGAGTAAAGAGACTTGCCGGTAACGATATTGAACTAGGTATTGAGATACCGACGATCGAATCTCGGGAAAATAACATACCGATGACAGAGGGAACAACGTATGTTGTTATGCGGTTTGACCGATAAAGATCTTCGTAGAATATGTAGGAACCAATATGAGCATCCAGGTTGCGCTATTGGTTATTGACCGGAGATGTGTCTCGGTCATGTCTACATAGTTCTTGAACCCGTAGGATCCGCACGCTTAACATTCTTTGACGATTTGTATTATGAGTTATGTAATTTGATGACCGAGGTTTGTTCGGAGTCCCGGATGAGATCGGGGACATGATGAGGAGTCTCGAAATGGTCAAGACGTAAAGATCGATATATTGGGAGGCTATATTCGGACATCGGAAAGGTTCCGAGTGATTCATGTATTTTTCGAAGTACTAGAGAGTTACGGGAATTCGTATTGGGCCTTGATGGGTCATACGGGAAAGGAGAGAAAGGCCTCAAGGGTGGCCACGCCCCTTCCCCATGGACTGGTCCGAATTGGACTAGGGAAAGGGGGCGCTCCCTTCCTTCCTTCTCCTTCTCCCTTCCTTTTTCCTATTCCATGTAGGAGGTGGAATCCTACTAGGACTAGGGAGTCCTAGTAGGACTCCACACTTTGGGCGCCCCATATGAGGGCCGGCCTCCTCCTCCCTCCATCCTTTATATACGTGGCCAGGGGGCACCCCATAGACACACAAGTTGATCATTGATATCTTAGCCGTGTGCGGTACCCCCCTCCACTATAATCCACCTAGGTCATATTGTAGCGGTGCTTAGGCGAAGCCCTGACGAAGCTCTCCCTCGACACTCTGCTAGATCGCGAGTTTGTGGGACGTCACCGAGCTGAACGTGTGCAGATCGCGGAGTTGCCGTACTTTCGGTACTAGGATCAGTCTGATCGTGAAGGCGTACGACTACATCAACCGCGTTGTCATAACGCTTCCGCTTACGGTTTACGAGGGTACGTAGACAATACTCTCCCCTCTCGTTGCTATGCATCACCATGATCTTGCATGTGCATAGGAAATTTTTAAAATTACTGCGTTCCCCAACAAATTGATGTTAATGCAAGAAGTAGGGATTGCCATGCAACGGATGCACTAAGAGTTATAAGTGTATGAAAGCTCAGAAATAAAACTAAGTGGGTGTGCATCCAACTTGCTTGCTCATGAAGACCTTGGGCATTTGAGGAAGCCCATCATTGTAAAAGTTCTATAATGAAAAATTCTCACTAGTTATATGAAAAAGAAAGCATAGGCGACTCTCTATATGAAAAAACATGGTGCTACTTTGAAGCACAAGTATGGAAAGGATAGTAACATTGGCCCTTCTCTCTTTTTCTCTCATTTTTTTTCTTTTTTGTTGGGCTCTTTTTGGCCTTTTTATGGGCTCTTTTTGGCCATTTTTTATTTTTTATTTTCTCACTTGGGACAATGCTCTAATAATGAATATGATTATCATCACACTTCTATTTACTTATAACTCAAAAAATTACAACTCGAACAAAATATGCACTACAAGAAATATGTCAACTTGCGACCATCACTATTGGTCACTGAAAGGTCATTGTTTTTCATTTGCGATCTTTTTGTGACCAAAAATAGAAGATCAAAAGCTGGTGGTCGTAAACTGAAATTAGCGACCTTCTCTGTGAGAAGATCATGGAATTCCATGACCAAAACAAAAGGTCACTAGTTCGACGACCTTCTGTTTTGGTCGCTAGCTCTCTATCCAGGCCACGTCGGATCCGACATGGCAAGCTGATATGGCAAATTTGCGACCAAATGAGAAGGTCATTGACAAGAATCAGCCCGGTCCGATTGGGTGTTTTACATGGGCCAGGCCCAACAATTCAGCCTTTTATATTTTTTTCCTATCAATTTACGCTAGCTACATGGGCCTAGCCCAGCAATTCTGCATTTTTATTTCTGGGTGCGGCCTTTTACAGCGTATGATCTTTTATTTTTCGCCATTTTATTTTCCACCATTTGATATTGGTCCCAAATATTATACACTGGTCCCACATGTCAGGAATTTCAAATGTGCTCAAATTATTTTGATAAGTGGGTCGCATGAGTCATGTTTCCATTGCACACATTTTCAAATCACGTACATAATTACTATTTCATATGAAATAGAAATTGTAATTCTGAAACATACAACATTTCATTCAGAAACAGAGAGAAGATACATGAAACTCTAGAGTTCTCAATGCCCAGATAACCCAGCTATTATTACATAACTTGCTATATAAGAATGTCTTGGTGCTTCTTTGAACATCTTTCGTCTTGAATTTACGCAAAATATCTGCCAACAAGAAAACAGAACAGCGAAGATAGGGTGAATAACAACAACAACAAGTGATGGGGTGCTAACAACAGCAGCAAGTGATGGGGGTGCTATTTAGTAGTAAGATCAATTCTGGAGAGAAACCTGCATGAAGATTAAGAAGAGCTAGAGCAAGTCTGCATGAAAATTAAGTTCTATTTAGTATGAATGCCCTCAAGTTTTCGTGCAAGTCATGCCAAGTCAGCCAACAAATAGCATGTTAGCATGCATGCGGGCCATAAAAATGATCAAATGGGGAAGGACTGAAGCCAAACAGTTGTTCCTCCTTGCAATTATCACAGTTCAGCACCTACAGCAGCCTGACACAACATATCAAGCCATGAAGTGATAATAACAGTGTGTGATGAGAAACTGACCGCTGTTTTTAATTACTATGAGCAACAAAACATTTAGTTTCAGATACTCGAACGGATTCATTCACATACTTATTATGCTGACGGGATTGTAGAGGTTAATAACAACAAAACTAAAACTAGAACTTGATCCATTTGTGATGCACGACATAAGCTAACAAAAAAACACATTCCAAAACTATTTGTATAGAACATTTATGGATGGATACATTCAAGAAATAGAAAAGTTCGAATAGGTTTATAAATGCACAAATAACTTGAGGAAAAGTAGCAGACTTATGTATGAATCCAGTTCACTAGAGCATTTTATGACAAAAAATATGATGGGCATGGAACAGAGCAAGGTACTTCTACAACAGCAGAAAAGAGGGAGCCAGAGGTAGGAGATGGGCTCACCGAAGAGGAGGCTGTACTTGATGCCACAGACAACCGCGGCCACTGTACGCGGTAGAGGAAGTTGTAGCCAAGTTGGACCATGTGCGGAGCGTCGTTGTGGCGGTGGATGCCCTGGTTGTCATCATTGTCAACTGAGGATGTCTGCTGCTCTAAAACGAACAAACAGGTAAGAGCTGTTGTTGTTGAGCTAAGTCTAGAAATTAATCTAGTATAGGAGACACATACGTACTGCTGCTATAACTACAGATATCAATCGAGCAACATGTGCGTGTGCTTGAGATAGCTTATTAGTACATACATGGCTGGGATCCAAAACGAATAGAGCATGCTTGCGTCAACAGAATGAATCACAAGGCTGATTTTTGTGGTTGCTAACACTGCTAAGCTGCTAGCTGTGTGTGTTCATCCATCCATCCATGGATCTAACTAATGTTGTTGTATCTCTAGACTAGAATCAAATGATCATTAGTGTTATTATTAAATCGATGGTGGCATCTTCTAATAGGGTAAAGATTTCATACAAGACATGAAAAATGGATGAGGCGAGCATCATCAAACAGCACACTCACAATCAAATATCACATAAAAACTGAAACAATACTTGCTGTACTGTTGCGGCCATAACAATTTCAACCGATGCCCACTTCATATTAGATCTGCAAGGGGTAGAAGGAGGGTTGGAGCTCACCATGTCAAGGGGGTTGGAGGAGGGGGGGGGGGGGGGGGGAGGGCGTCCTGTAGCATCAGCTTCTCCTCGTGAGAGCAACCTGCACAAAATAGAGCCTTCAACATGTTCAGATCAGGAAGATAAAAAAGAACCTACCATGGTGTCCTGTACACAGTAGGAGCAGCTCCCCTCTCTCCGTTCCCTTACCTTGGAACTAGAACCAGCAGCAAGTAGGTTACCACTTGTTCCACCAAAGGAGAAGCTAAACATTTCGTGCGAGGGGCCAGTATTTAGCAAAGATATCTGGCAGACATTTAGAGAATGGTGAATGGTTGGATACAAAAAATGCAAGTATATTTTGATTTAGAAATAGCTGAAGCACTAATTACCTATACAGTACAGTGAATGTAAATACTAGATCAAAACTATGCTAGTGAATCAAGTAGAAGAGATTATGTCCAGTGGCAGTAGGACATAGTAAAACAAAACAACAATCAGAACTGGGTTATTTCTATGTCAATGTGGAAGGAATTCATATTTGGCTAGGATTAGTATATAAATGCAATGGATCTATTCCAAAGTTAGTAAGAAAATCACTACTCCATATGTCATTGTACAGGTTGCGCTTTGCATCATGTCATCTCATTTTACATGAAAAGAAATTAATAGTTGTCCAGTGTGAACAGAGCAGAACAGAGAGAAACTCAATGAGATATAATAACTCATATTCAAACTTAATGAATTATGAGCCAACCTCAATCCAAACAAAGCATCCCAAGAATTAACAATTAATGCCTCACGCCTTTATGAGAATACAAATAACTACAATGCAGAAATATTGAACTGAGAACTGTAACTGTTTCAGATTAAGCAGCAGTGTCGTTTAAGCAGCAGTGCCGTTTAAGCGATTTCAGTACTCCTATTTATTTATGCAAGAAAACAGAGCACACATGAGGCCAGTTGATTTCCCTCCATACCACGTACTGTACTGTACTGTACTGTACTACGCTAGAGGAAAGTACAAGGTTGTGGTTAAGTGAAACACCGAGCCATTCATGGGTACGTGTTCCTCTGCCTCGGCCATGGCCTTAAAAGCCTGTCCAACTTCCAACTTTTAGAAACCTGAGATCATTGGCAAGTGGCATCGGCATTCTTGCTTGGCGTCAGTTAGCAGCAAACATTCAGAACTCCCCCTCACACATACACACAGTCAAAAAGCTCAACACTAAGCAGTTACAGTAAGTATTAGAGATGAAGCCACAATATTTATTTATGCCCCATCCGTCGGAGTAATTAAGCACCTCCGTGGAGCATAGAATTTCAGTGTGTTTGTTGACAGAGAAACCGTGAGCGTTGAGATCTCCTGGCTTGTCACAAGAAGATACACGAAATTAGTTGCAAAGATATATTGTATCAAGCATATATTTTTATCAACAGATTCAATTATGAGCAACGGGAAGGAAAAACTTGCTGGAAGCTAGACTAAAGCTACACCATTCTAATGTTATCATTCAGAAATAGCCTAATTCATCTGAACCGAAGTAGAACAGAATCTCAGCTACGATGGCATATGTAAACATTTCAGCCTATCATACACACATATGTAGTACCTGACTTGGTCATGCCGACGCCGCTGTCGATGATTGAGAGTGTCGGGGACGAGGGCGAGGTGGATGAAGAGCTTCGGCTGCGTGTCGAACTTGCTCTTGTCGGTCAGGCTCTCGAATCGGATCTTGACAAGCACCTGCAACAATCACAATTTCGAATCGCGTGTGATCAACAAACAGGCCAAGCATTCATCTCTGACGGAGAAGACTGACGAACAAAAAGAAACAGGGGAAGGCACAGAGGAAGCAGAGGACGAACGAAGGCACGAAAGACATACATGGAAGAAGTCCGACAGGTTGGGCAGCCCGACGACCTCCGTGAAGCTTGCGATCATGGCCCTGAACTGCCCTGTCCCTTCTCTGTCGTCGAGGTCGATGATGTCCGCTGAGAATATGGTGCAGGAGAGCAGGTTCAACGCGGTGGTGAACACGCCGCGGCTGGCGTCCACGGCGGCGCCCTCCCGGGACAGCCGAGCGACGTGGGACGCGAGCTGCTGCACCTTCTCTCGGCGGATGGACTGGTGCGCGTCGAGGCGGTGCGGCGCGAAGAGCTCCCCCGAGCACAACTTGCGGAGGGCGCGCCAGTGGGGGCTGCTGGGCGGGAGCCAGCCCATGGAGAGGCTGTCGTAGGCGCACGCGCGGGCGGCGCCGAATACCGAGCGCGCGGATATGAGCTCGCGGACGAAGATATCCTTGTTGGAGCAGAAGGCGGGGGGGGGGGGGGGGGGGGGGGGGGGGGGGGGGGGCGGGGGAAAGAGCTGGGGTTTCGGCGTAGGTGGGCTTGGGGTCAGAACTGCCCTTGGATCCGCGAGCATCCGACGGTGTTCCATGCATGATTTGCGTGAAACGCCCATGGATCAATCAAAATGCAGTATCCGTATAAGATGTTATGATCATCTTAATTGGTCCTACTTGAATGAAAAATTGGTCGTAGTGGACTAAAAATTCATTTTTCATTTTCCGAGTGTCCGAAATGAGTTTTTTTGTGAAGGACCTACCATATATTTGTTGCAAAATTGGATCAAATCAATTTTTTAAAATACTAGGCCATATTTAATGCATAATTGACAAAATGGTTGGGATCCAAAAATTTTGATCCACCTCGGGTGAAAAAGATAAATTTCCGACGATTTAGTAGGAACCGGGTCAGCTGCCTCATAGTTTGCTATTTATTTTTCCAAAAATCATTTCTAGGTATATAAGTATCTATTTAATTAGAGAAACATCAAAAGTTTTTCAAGATTCAACCACTAGCTAGAAACGGTCAAGCCCACCGTTTTGAGCGCATTTTGAAACGGGCATAAAAAATTCAAAAAAATCAAAAAAATGGAAAACCTTCACATTGTGTCATTATATATGACCAAGTTTCTAGGAAGAATAATAAACATATAATACGACAATTATTTTTAAAAAGTGTTCTAAAAAATGAGCTATCATGCGCGAAGATTCATGGCTTTCAAGCCAAATGATCAATCTTATGGCCACATTCATGGCATAGTTTGTTCAAATGATCTCATATTATGCAGAAGGATGCATCTTGGAATTCCAAACAATGTTGCCTAAGGGAGTTTTCATTTTCTTTGCATGGAAAATTCATTTTCCATTTTCCGAATGCCTGAAATGAGTTTTTTTTGAAGGACCTACCATATATTTGTTGCAAAATTGGACCACATCAATTTTCTAAAATACTAGGCCATATTTAATGCACAATTGAGAAAATGGTTGAGTGTCAAAAGTTTTGATCCACCTCTGGTGAAAAAGACAAATTCCTGCCGATTTAGCAGGAACCGAGTCAAATTTAAACTGCAACTGCCTCATAGTTTGCTCCTTATTTTTTTCAAAAATCATTTCTAGGTATAGAAGTATCTATTTAATTAGAGAAACATCAAAAGTTTTCCAAGATTCAACCACTAGCTAGGAACGATCAAGCCCGCCGTTTTGACCGCACTTTGAAACGGGCATAAAAAATTTAAAAAAATCAAAAAATTGGAAAACCTTCACATTGTGTCATTATATGTGACCAAGTTTGCAGAAAAAATAATAAACTTGTAATACAACAATTATTTTAAAAAAAGTGTTCTCGGAAATGAGCTATCATGCGTGAAGATTCATGACTTTCAAGTCAAATGATCAATCTTATGGCCACATTCATGACATAGTTTGTTCAAATGATCTCATAATGAGCACAAGGGTGCATCTTGGAATTCCAAACAATGTTGCCTAAGGGATTTTTCATTTTCTTGGCACGGAAAATTCATTTTCCATTTTCCGAATGCCCAAAATGAGTTTTTTTTGTGAAGGACCTACCATATATTTGTTGCAAAATTGGACCAAATCAATTTTATAAAATACTAGGACATATTTAATGCACAATTGACAAAATGGTTGGGTGTCAAAAGTTTTGATCCACCTCTGGTGAAAAAGACAAATTCCCGACGATTTAGTAGGAACCGAGTCAAATTTGAACTGTAGCTGCCTCATAGTTTGCTCTTTATATTTTTCAAAAATCATTTCTAGGTATATAAGTATCTATTTAATCAGAGAAATATCAAAAGTTTTCCAAGATTCAACCACTAGTTAGGAAGGATCAAACCCGCCGTTTTGATCGCATTTCGAAACAGGCATAAAAAATAAAAAAATAAAAAAATGGAAAACCTTCGCATTGTGTCATTATATGTGACCAAGTTTCTAGGAAAATATTAACCTTATAATACGACAATTATTTTAAAAAAGTGTTCTCAGAAATGAGCTATCATGTGTGAAGATTCAGGGTTTTCAAGCCAAATGATCAATCCTATGGCCACATTCATGGCATAGTTTATTCAAATGATCTCGTATTGTGCACAAGGGTGCATCTCGGAATTCCAAACAATGTTGCCTAAGTGAGTTTTCATTTTCTTTACACGGAAAATTCATTTTCCATTTTTTGAATGCCCAAAATGAGTTTTTTTTGTGAAGGAGCTACCATATAATTGTTGCCAAATTGGACCAAATAATTTTTATGAAATATTAGGCCATATTTAATGCATAATTGACAAAATGTTTGGGTGTCAAAAGTTTTCATCCACCACTTGTGAAAAAGACAAATTTCTGCCGATTCAGTAGGAAGCGGGTCAATTTTGAACTGCATCTACCTTATAGTCAGCTCTTTATTTGTTACAAAAATTATTTCTAGATATATAAGTATCTACTCCCTCCGTCCCATAATATAAGAACGTTTTTGACACTCGTTTAGTGTAAAAAACGTTCTTATATTATGGGAAAGAGGGAGTATTTAATTAGAAATACATGGTTTGGTGGCGATACATCGAGGTTTGGATGGTGAACGAGGGCCCCAACTCCAGAGCGCGTAAACTCGCATGCCCGCCGTGTGGTCACCGCGTGACCGTGGCGCTGCCATGTGTTTTGGGCGGCCTAGGCATGTCTAGGGGGTTGGGTTGTTGGAAATATGCCCTAGAGGCAATAATAAATTAGTTATTATTATATTTCCTTGTTCATGATAATCGTTTATTATCCATGCTAGAATTGTATTGATAGGAAACTCAGATACATGTGTGGATACGTAGACAACACCATGTCCCTAGTAAGTCTCTAGTTGACTAGCTCGTTGATCAATAGATGGTTACGGTTTCCTGACCATGGACATTGGATGTCATTGATAACGGGATCACATCATTAGGAGAATGATGTGATGGACAAAGACCCAATCCTAAGCCTAGCACAAGATCATGTAGTTCGTATGCTAAAGCTTTTCTAATGCCAAGTATCATTTCCTTAGACCATGAGATTGTGCAACTCCCGGATACCGTAGGAGTGCTTTGGGTGTGCCAAACGTCACAACGTAACTGGGTGGCTATAAAGGTACACTACAGGTATCTCCGAAAGTGTCTGTTGGGTTGGCACGAATCGAGACTGGGATTTGTCACTCCGTGTAAACGGAGAGGTATCTCTGGGCCCACTCGGTAGGACATCATCATAATGTGCACAATGTGATCAAGGAGTTGATCACGGGATGATGTGTTACGGAACGAGTAAAGAGACTTGCCGGTAACGAGATTGAACAAGGTATCGGGATACCGACGATCGAATCTCGGGCAAGTATCGTACCGCTAGACAAAGGGAATTGTATACGGGATTGATTAAGTCCTTGACATCGTGGTTCATCCGATGAGATCATCGTGGAACATGTGGGAGCCAACATGGGTATCCAGATCCCGCTGTTGGTTATTGACCGGAGAGTCATCTCGGTCATGTCTGCATGTCTCCCGAACCCGTAGGGTCTACACACTTAAGGTTCGGTGACGCTAGGGTTATAGAGATATTAGTATGCGGTAACCCGAAAGTTGTTCGGAGTCCCGGATGAGATCCCGGACGTCACGAGGAGTTCCGGAATGGTCCGGAGGTAAAGAATTATATATAGGAAGTGCTATTTCGGCCATCGGGACAAGTTTCGGGGTCACCGGTATTGTACCGGGACCACCGGAAGGGTCCCGGGGGTCCACCGGGTGGGGCCACCTGCCCCGGGGGGCCACATGGGCTGTAGGGGGTGCGCCTTGGCCTATATGGGCCAAGGGCACCAGCCCCTAGAGGCCCATGCGCCAAAGGGACAAGAGGAGGGGAGAGTCCTAAAGGGGGAAGGCACCTCCGAGGTGCCTTGGGGAGGATGGACTCCTCCCCCCCTTGGCCGCACCCTTCCTTGGAGGAAGGGGCAAGGCTGCGCCCTCCCCCTCTCCCTTGGCCCTATATATAGTGGGGGGAAGGGAGGGCAACCATACCTAAGCCCTGGCGCCTCCCTCTCCCTCCCATGACACATCTCCCTCCTCCCGCAGCGCTTGGCGAAGCCCTGTTGGAATCCCGCTACTTCCACCACCACGCCGTCGTGCTGCTGGATCTCCATCAACCTCTCCTTCCCCCTTGCTGGATCAAGAAGGAGGAGACGTCGCTGCTCCGTACGTGTGTTGAACGCGGAGGTGCCGTCCGTTCGGCGCTAGGATCATCGGTGATTTGGATCACGACGAGTACGACTCCATCAACCCCGTTCTCTTGAACGCTTCCGCGCGCGATCTACAAGGGTATGTAGATCCACTCCTCCCTCGTTGCTAGATGACTCCATAGATAGATCTTGGTGACACGTAGGAAAATTTTGAATTATTGCTACGTTCCCCAACAGTGGCATCATGAGCTAGGTCTATGCGTAGTTTCTATGCACGAGTAGAACACAAAGTAGTTGTGGGCGTTGATTTTGTTCAATATGCTTACCGTTACTAGTCCAATCTTGATTCGGTGGCATTGTGGGATGAAGCGGCCCGGACCGACCTTACACGTACTCTTACGTGAGACTGGTTCCACCGACTGACATGCACTAGTTGCATAAGGTGGCTAGCGGGTGTCTGTCTCTCCCACTTTAGTCGGATCGGATTCGATGAAAAGGGTCCTTATGAAGGGTAAATAGCAATTGGCATATCACGTTGTGGTTTTTGCGTAGGTAAGAAACGTTCTTGCTAGAAACCCATAGCAGCCACGTAAAACATGCAAACAACAATTAGAGGACGTCTAACTTGTTTTTGCAGGGTATGCTATGTGATGTGATATGGCCAAAAGGATGTGATGAATGATATATGTGATGTATGAGATTGATCATGTTCTTGTAATAGGAATCACGACTTGCATGTCGATGAGTATGACAACCGGCAGGAGCCATAGGAGTTGTCTTAATTTATTTATGACCTGCGTGTCAACATAAACGTCATGTAATTACTTTACTTTATTGCTAATCGTTAGCTGTAGTAGTAGAAGTAATAGTTGGCGAGACAACTTCATGAAGACACGATGATGGAGATCATGATGATGGAGATCATGGTGTCATGCCGGTGACGATGATGATCATGGAGCCCCGAAGATGGAGATCAAAAGGAGCAATATGATATTGGCCATATCATGTCACTATTTGATTGCATGTGATGTTTATCATGTTTTGCATCTTGTTTACTTAGAACGACGGTAGTAAATAAGATGATCCCTCATAATAATTTCAGGAAAGTGTTCCCCCTAACTGTGCACCGTTGCGACAGTTCGTTGTTTCGAAGCACCACGTGATGATCGGGTGTGATAGATTCTAATGTTCACATACAACGGGTGTAAGACAGATTTACACACGCGAAACACTTAGGTTGACTTGACGAGCCTAGCATGTACAGACATGGCCTCGGAACACAAGAGACCGAAAGGTCGAGCATGAGTCGTATGGTAGATACGATCAACATGAAGATGTTCACCGATGATGACTAGTCCGTCTCACGTGATGATCGGACACGGCCTAGTTGACTCGGATCATGTAATCACTTAGATGACTAGAGGGATGTCTATCTGAGTGGGAGTTCATAAGATGAACTTAATTATCCTGAACATAGTCAAAAGGTCTTCGCAAATTATGTCGTAGCTCGCGCTTCAGTTCTACTGTTTAGATATGTTCCTAGAGAAAATTTAGTTGAAAGTTGATAGTAGCAATTATGCGGACTAGGTCCGTAAACTGAGGATTGTCCTCATTGCTTCATAGAAGGCTTATGTCCTTAATGCACCGCTCAGTGTGCTGAACCTCGAACGTTGTCTGTGGATGTTGCGAACATCTGACATACACATTTTGATAACTACGTGATAGTTCAGTTAAACGGCTTAGAGTTGAGGCACCGAAGACGTTTTGAAACGTCGCGAAACATATGAGATGTTTCGAGGGCTGAAATTGGGATTTCAGGCTCGTGCCCACGTCAAGAGGTATAAGACCTCCGACGATTTTCTTAGCCTGCAAACTAAGGAGAAAAGCTCAATTGTTGAGCTTGTGCTCAGATTGTCTGAGTACAACAATCATTTGAATCAAGTGGGAGTTGATCTTCCAAATGAGATAGTGATGTTTCTCCGAAGTCATTACCACCAAGCTGCTAGAGCTTCGTGATGAACTATAATATATCAGGGACATATATGATGATCCTTGAGATATTCGCGATGTTTGACACCACAAAAGTAGAAATCAAGAAGGAGCATCAATTGTTGATGGTTGGTGAAACCACTAGTTTCAAGAAGGGCAAGGGCAAAAGGGATACTTCATGAAACGGCAAATCAGCTGCTGCTCTAGTGAAGAAACCCAAGGTTGAACCCAAACCCGAGACTAAGTGCTTCTGTAATAAGGGGAACAGCCACTGGAGCAGAATTACCCTAGATACTTGGTAGATGAGAAGGCTGGCAAGGTCGATAGAAGTATATTGGATATACATTGTGTTGATGTGTACTTTACTAGTACTCCTAGTAGCACCAGGGTATTAGATACCGGTTCGGTTGCTAAGTGTTAGTAACTCGAAATAAAAGCTACGGAATAAACGGAGACTAGCTAAAGGTGAGCTGACGATATGTGTTGGAAGTGTTTCCAATGTTGATATGATCAAGCATCGCACGCTCCCTCTACCATCGAGATTGGTGTTTGCGTTGAGCATAGACATGATTGGATTATGTCTATCGCAATACGGTTATTCATTTAAGGAGAATAACGGTTACTCTGTTTATTTGAATAATACCTTCAATGGTCTTGCACCTAAAATGAATGGTTCATTGAATCTCGATCATAGTGATACACATGTTCATGCCAAAAGATATAAGATAGTAATGATAGTACCACCTACTTGTGGCACTGCCACTTAAGTCATATCGGTATAAAACGCATGAAGAAGCTCCATGTTGATGGATCTTTGGACTCACTCATTTTTGAAAGGATTGAGACATGCGAACCATGTTTGTTGGTAGATATGCATGAAGAAACTCTATACAGATGGATCGTTTGGACTCACTTGATTTTGAATCACTTGAGACATGCAAATCATACCACATGGGCAAGATGACTGAAAGCCTCGTTTTCAGTAAAATGGAACTAGAAAGCAACTTGTTGGAAGTAATACATTTTGATGTGTGCAGTCCAATGAGTGCTGAGGCGTGTAGTGGATATCGTTATGTTCTTACTTCACAGATGATTTGAGTAGATGTTGAGTATATTTACTTGATGAATCACGAGTCTGAATTATTGAAAGGTTCAAGTAATTTCAGGGTGAAGTTGAAAGATCGTCGTGACAAGAGGATAAAAGATCTATGATATGATCATAGAGATGAATATCTGAATTACGAGTTTGGCACAGAATTAAGACATTGTGGAAATTGTTTCACAACTAATACAGCCTGGAACACCATAGTGTGATGGTGTGTCCGAACATCATAACTGCACCCTATTGGATATGATGCATACCATGATGTCTCTTATCGAATTACCACGATAGTTTATGGGTTAGGCATTAAAGACAACCACATTCACTTTAAATAGGGCACCACGTAATTCCGATGAGATGACACCGTATGAACTATGGTTTAGAGAAACCTAAGCTGTCATTTCTTAAAAGTTTGGGGCTGCGACGCTTATGTGAAAAAGTTTCAGGCTGATAAGCTCGAACCCAAAGCGGATAAATGCATCTTCATAGGACACCCAAAACAGTTGGGTATACCTCCTGTCTCAGATCCGAAAGCAATAAGGGATTGTTTCTAGAATCGGGTCCTTTCTCGAGGAAAAGTTTCTCTCGAAAGAATTGAGTGGGAGGATGGTGGAGACTTGATGAGGTTATTGAACCGTCTCTTCAACTAGTGTGTGGCAGGGCACAGGAAGTTGTTCCTGTGGCACCTACACCAATTGAAGTGGAAGCTTATGATAGTGATCATGAAACTTCAGATCAAGTCACTACCAAACCTCGTGGGATGACAAGGATGCGTACTACTTCAGAGTGGTACGTAATCCTGTCTTGGAAGTCATGTTGCTAGACAACAATGAACCTACGAGCTATGGAGAAGCGATGGTGGGCCCGGATTCCGATAAATGGCTCGAGGCCATAAAATCCGAGAGAGGATCCATGTATGAAACAAAGTGTAGACTTTGGACAGAACAACTCGATGGTCGTAAGGCTGTTGAGTACAGATGGATTTTAAAAGGAAGACGGACAATGATGGTAAATGTCACCATTAAGAAAGCTCGACTTGTCGTTAAGATGTTTTCCGACAAGTTCAAGGAGTTGACTACGATGAGACTTTCTCACTCGTAGCGATGCTAAGAGTCTGTTGGAATTATATTAGCGATTACTGCATTATTTATGAAATCTTGCAGATAGGATGTCAAAACATTGTTTCCTCGACGATTTTCTTGAGGAAAGGTTGTATGTGATACAACCGGAAGGTTTTGTCAATCCTGAAAGATGCTAATAAGTATGCAAAGCTCCAGCAATCCTTCTAAGGACTGGAGTAAGCATCTCGGAGTTGGAATGTATGCTTTGATGAGATGATCAAAGATTTTGGGTGTATACAAAGTTTATGAGAAACTTGTATTTCCAAAGAAGTGAGTGGGAGCACTATAGAATTTTTGATAAATATATGTTATTGACATATTGTTGATCAGGAATGACGTAGAATTTCTGGAAAGCATATAGGGTTATTTGGAAAGTGTTTTTCAATGGAAAGCCTGGATTAAGCTACTTGAACATTGAGCATCAAGATCTATAAGGATAGATCAAAACGCTTAATGGTACTTTCAAATGAGCACATACCTTGACATGATCTTGAAGGTGTTCAAGATGGATCAGTCAAAGAAGGAGTTCTTGCCTGAGTTGTAAGGTATGAAGTTAAGACTTAAAGCTCGACCACGGCAGAAGAAAGAGGAAGGACGAAGGTCGTCCCCTATGCTTTATCATAGGCTCTCTACAGTATGCTATGCTGTGTACCGCACCTGAAGTGTGCCTTGCCATGAGTCAGTCAAGGGGTACAAGAGTGATCCAAGAATGGATCACAGGACAGCGGTCAAAGTTATCCTTAGTAACTAGTGGACTAAGGAATTTTCTCGATTATGGAGGTGGTAAAAGAGTTCGTCGTAAAGGGTTACGCCGATGCAAACTTTGACACTAATCCAGATTATTCTGAGTAGTAAACTGGATTCGTATAGTAGAACAGTTATTTGGAATAGCTCCAAATATAGCGTAGTAGCTGCATCTACAAGATGACATAGAGATTTGCGAAGTACATACGGATCTGAAAGATTCAGACCCGTTGACTATAACATCTCTCACAAGCATAACATGATCAAACCCAGAACTCATCGAGTGTTAATCACATGGTAATGTGAACTAGATTATTGACTCTAGTAAACTCTTTGGGTGTTAGTCACATGGGGATGTGACCTTGAGTGTTAATCACATATCGATGTGAACTGGATTATTGACTCTAGTGCAAGTGGGAGACTGTTGGAAATATGCCCTAGAGGCAATAATAAATTAGTTATTATTATATTTCCTTGTTCATGATAATCGTTTATTATCCATGCTAGAATTGTATTGATAGGAAACTCAGATACATGTGTGGATACATAGACAACACCATGTCCCTAGTAAGCCTCTAGTTGACTAGCTCGTTGATCAATAGATGGTTACGGTTTCCTGACCATGGACATTGGATGTCATTGATAACGGGATCACATCATTAGGAGAATGATGTGATGGACAAAGACCCAATCCTAAGCCTAGCACAAGATCATGTAGTTCGTATGCTAAAGCTTTTCTAATGTCAAGTATCATTTCCTTAGACCATGAGATTGTGCAACTCCCGGATACCGTAGGAGTGCTTTGGGTGTGCCAAACGTCACAACGTAACTGGGTGGCTATAAAGGTACACTACAGGTATCTCCGAAAGTGTCTGTTGGGTTGGCACGAATCGAGACTGGGATTTGTCACTCCGTGTAAACGGAGAGGTATCTCTGGGCCCACTCGGTAGGACATCATCATAATGTGCACAATGTGATCAAGGAGTTGATCACGGGATGATGTGTTACGGAACGAGTAAAGAGACTTGCCGGTAACGAGATTGAACAAGGTATCGGGATACCGACGATCGAATCTCGGGCAAGTATCGTACCGCTAGACAAAGGGAATTGTATACGGGATTGATTAAGTCCTTGACATCGTGGTTCATCCGATGAGATCATCGTGGAACATGTGGGAGCCAACATGGGTATCCAGATCCCGCTGTTGGTTATTGACCGGAGAGTCATCTCGGTCATGTCTGCATGTCTCCCGAACCCGTAGGGTCTACACACTTAAGGTTCGGTGACGCTAGGGTTATAGAGATATTAGTATGCGGTAACCCGAAAGTTGTTCGGAGTCCCGGATGAGATCCCGGACATCACGAGGAGTTCCGGAATGGTCCGGAGGTAAAGAATTATATATAGGAAGTGCTATTTCGGCCATCGGGACAAGTTTCGGGGTCACCGGTATTGTACCAGGACCACCGGAAGGGTCCCGGGGGTCCACCGGGTGGGGCCACCTGCCCCGGGGGGCCACATGGGCTGTAGGGGGTGCGCCTTGGCCTATATGGGCCAAGGGCACCAGCCCCTAGAGGCCCATGCGCCAAAGGGACAAGAGGAGGGGAGAGTCCTAAAGGGGGAAGGCACCTCCGAGGTGCCTTGGGGAGGATGGACTCCTCCCCCCCTTGGCCGCACCCTTCCTTGGAGGAAGGGGCAAGGCTGCGCCCTCCCCCTCTCCCTTGGCCCTATATATAGTGGGGGGAAGGGAGGGCAACCATACCTAAGCCCTGGCGCCTCCCTCTCCCTCCCATGACACATCTCCCTCCTCCCGCAGCGCTTGGCGAAGCCCTGTTGGAATCCCGCTACTTCCACCACCACGCCGTCGTGCTGCTGGATCTCCATCAACCTCTCCTTCCCCCTTGCTGGATCAAGAAGGAGGAGACGTCGCTGCTCCGTACGTGTGTTGAACGCGGAGGTGCCGTCCGTTCGGCGCTAGGATCATCGGTGATTTGGATCACGACGAGTACGACTCCATCAACCCCGTTCTCTTGAACGCTTCCGCGCGCAATCTACAAGGGTATGTAGATCCACTCCTCCCTCGTTGCTAGATGACTCCATAGATTGATCTTGGTGACACGTAGGAAAATTTTGAATTATTGCTACGTTCCCCAACATGGGTACTCCCTAGGCAGGTGCTAGGAAGAAAATTACAACATAAGATTCTCACGAGGAGACCGAACTATGCTCAAACATGAATTAGCAGCCAAGTGTTTGATTAGCGATACGGGAAATGCACGTGGCCAATGGGCGTGAGTTTTGGCTGAGGATGATCATCTACTAAGAAGACTGTCTTCACTATTTTTAGCTCAAAATGAGGAGCCTAGGTGGTACTTGCTTTGCAAAGTACCACGCTAGACAGAAATATGAATGTTGAAGCTGGGCTCAAAATAATAAATAGATTGAGCTGAAATTTGGTGGGGGATGGTTATTTGGGCATAGGAAATCACTATAGAAAATTGATACCATTTGGACATGCCAAAGTGGTACTTCCTTCACAATGTTATTCCCTGGACAGAAACTTGGGAAAATTAGCGAGAGAAATTGGATAAATGAAATGAGCTTAAATTTTGTGTAGGCAAGTTACATAGGTATGGTCATGCCCTGGTAAAATTTCAGATCATTTGGGTAAGCCTAGCTAGTACTTACTTCACAAAGCTTCTCTCGAGATAGAAACTTTGGAAATTTCCTGAGAAAGATTTACCAGGAAAATGGAGTTGAATATTATCATGTGGCAATGATTTGGGTATGGAAGAGTGCCCAAAAAGTTTGAGGGTAATAGGAGGGATCTGGATAACACTTGCTTTGCAATGTGCCAATCTGGCCATAAAATATAAATTGAACCTGGGCTCACATAGATGATTTGACGGAGCTGCAATTTGGAGGAGGGTGATAATTTGGGCATATGAAGGAACTGTATAAATTTCATGTCATTTGGATATATAAAAGTGGTACTTTCTTCACAATGCTTCTAGGTGGAAAAAAACTTTGGAAATTTGCCGAGGAAGATTTATTGGGCAAATAGATCTGAATTTTGTCATGAGGCAATGACTTGGATAGGAAAGAGTGCCCAAACATTTTGAGGGCAATCAAGAATATATAAATAGCACTTCTTTCACAAAGTATTGTTGTGAACAGAATAGGAAAATGAATATTTTTGAATTGTTTTTGAACTAGGCTAGGAAGGATTTTTACATATTTGACGAAGATATGACCCAAAGAATTTATGAGATTTTTTAGGGAATTTTGGGAATGATAGAAATATAGGTTGCTTCACAACCTAGGGCAAAAATTGACACATGGACATGACACATTGGCAAAACTGATGAGGCGGCGCCTAGTCATAGCAATCCACCACAATTTACAAGGTTATGACCATCTATTGGTCGTGATCAGCTAGAAATAAGGCATCAGATCAGTGTTGTCTTCTTTATGACCATTTCGTGTAAGGAAATTACAACCTTTCTGACCAAAATGGTCGATATAGTTGAGGGTTTGGAGCCCCCCGAACAGCTTTTGACCAATTGATCTCAAATGGTCGTAGATCTATGACCAATTCTTCCAGGATCACTGACAGAAGGTCACTAGTTGACATATTTCTTGTAGTGATGGCTCTATATGAATGTGTCAGATTTCGGGTTCTGGCAGACCCTTGAGGTTCGAACACTGGGGTGCGCGCGGAGATTTCGCCTTCTACCTACCTACACCCCTCCGCCTTGCTAAGATCTAAGCTATGGAAAGAACAACACAAGAGACACATGGTTTATACTGGTTCGGGCCACTGTTGTGGTGTAATACCCTACTCCAGTGTGTGGTGTGGTGGATTGCCTCTTGGGCTGATGATGATGAGCAATACAAGGAAGAACAGCCTCGCGAGGGTCTGTTCTTGGCTGAGGGGATGAACTGCTAGGAGAAGTTCTTTCACCCTTCTCTCTCTCTCTCTTATCTCGATTCTCTCTCTGATCTCCCCCCTAGCTAGTTTCTCTCTTCTTGATTCCGATCCCAGCTTGTTTCTGGGTTGGCCGATTCTCGATCCCTCTACCCTGGGGGTGGCTAGTCCTATTTATAGGAAAAGGCCCTGGGCCTCTTCCCAAATATTGAGCGGGAAGGGCGCCAACAATTGGCCATTTTGAAGGGGAACATCTGGTACACTTATCCTGACTAAAGTTGGTCCTCGCCTGCCAAAGGCTCTGGTAGTGACGCTGGCTTGGGCTCCACAATGACTTCCTCCCTGCCGTTGGACTGGTCTTAGTCTCGTTGCACCGAAATGGGTGCCTTTGCTTGATGCTCTCGCCCGCGCTTGCTCCCTTTGCACCAAAGAGGAAAGGAGGACACTGCGCGGGCTGGCGCCCGCCTGGCACCCTTGGTCATCATGGCTTGCGTCACAGGCACCTTGTGAGGTACCCCGCCTTGATCTCTCCGCCTCCTCGCGAGCCAGCCTGACGAGGCCGTGCCTGAGGAAGCTCCATGTCGTTCACCCCGCGAGGCTTGGCCCCTCGCGAGGGTCTTGGGTCTGTGTTGATGAAGATGGACCGTGCTGGGCCCCTCTTCGAGCCACGCCGCGGGCCGCAGGCAGGCAAGTCTGGGGACCCCCGATCCCAGAACGCCGACAGTAGCCCCCAGGTCCAAGGCGCGCCCGGACTTGGCCGTGTAGGGAGGCGAAAGGGCAAGGGCGAAGCGCCGCGGGCCCTAATAGCCTGCGGCCTTGGGCGCCGCGTGGCGGTTGATTGGACGTGAGCGTCTCCACTTCCCCATGGCGCCTCGGCAACTGCACGGATTGGACAACTCCCTGCATGCAAAGCGGGTCATGATTACCTGCGATCGTGGAGGTCGGCGGTTGGCCTTCGCCGGCCATAAGTATGGAACGGCGCGCGCCCTTCCAGTCCATCCCTTCTTGCTTCTCCTTCTTCTTCATGGCCCCGTCGAGGAGGTTCTCGGCCGCAGAGAAGGGGAAGGCTCGCCAGGTTGAGCCTGCCTCCCCCCCGTCCAAGCGCGGCCGAGGGCGCCCTCGCAAACATCCTGTGGCCACCAAGGCAGCTCCCCGTGGCCATGGAGACGATTTCCAGCACGGTGACGGGCGGACTACTGCGGCCGGGGGGCGCGCTTCGGTCGCGCGTTCCCCTAGGCCGCGCTTTCGCGCTGCAGAGGTGCTGCCGGAGTTCGTTGTGTGGTCGGCGGAGCCGACTAGCACCCGGCTTCAACTTCCTCGCTTCCTCCTCGGCGAGCTCCCGACCGGCGCCCCGGGCGGCCTCTGGCTTCAGGCAGACGGCTGCTGCAGCCGGGCCTCATGGGCTTCACTGGAGGTCACCGCAGCCGGGAGCCTGGCCTTGACCCGCGGTTGGCAGACGTTTGCCCGCGCGCGTGGCCTGAGCCGTCGGTGCACCCTACACTTCAAGTTTGACGGCGATGCCACCCTCTACGTGAGGGTGTTTGGGGAAGATGGTCGCCGCGTAGGGTGCTGCCCTGAGAACGACGACCGCGGTCGGGAACCCAGCCCCGGTGATGATGGAGAGGACAGCGCTCGCGTGATTGGCGGCGCTCAGGGTTCCCCAAGCTTCACCGGTTCTTCTTCAAGCGACGACTCTTCTAGTGGTGGCCGCGGTCAGCCTCCACGCCGTCGTACCTGCTTGGGAGGTGGTAGCGTGTCTGCCCGCCATCGCGCCTCGGTGAAGCGCGAGAGGGAGTCTGCCTGAGCCCCGGAGGCAGCTCGAGTCTTCCCTGCAGGCCGGTGTGAGGCGAGCTGCGCCTGATTTGTTCTTTCTTTTCCTTTTTCCCGCGTAAAAAGACAGTAGCGTGGAGCCCCGCGGGGGCGTGTTTGGGTTATTGTTGTTGATCATCGCTTTGCTTCCGTTATCGTGCCTTCCGGCTACGTGCCCGCGTGTGGACAGTTCCCGGCCCCAGCCGTGGGGGGGGCGACCGACCCAGGCCCTATGTTCGTGTCACGGTGCCCGTGGGGCACAGACTGGAGGGGTGCTCCTGTAATGGGCCCAGGTCGCGAAACCTTTGAACGATTAGGACAAGAACACTCGCGAGGGCGCTCGGCTACCCCCCTCGCGAGGCCTTGCATAAGAGAAATCGAGGCAGGAGAGTGAAAAGTCGAAGAACCACAAGCCAAAGACGGCAACAGCTTCAATAAAACTTCGAATGAGAATGAACAAGCCAACTGCGGAAAGCAAATGAAAAAGCCGCGTCCGGCACCTAATCTAGTCTTCGACGTCTTCTCACTAGTGCGGAGCTAAGTGCCGCCACTGGGCGTGGGAGGGAGCCCCAGGGCCTGAGGCCGGCGCTCCTGAGACTTCGGGGCGTGTACAGCCCCAACTCATTATTACGCGAGAGTGTCACGGGCGGCGAGTTTCACAGGCGTTGGCCTTCTTCACAGGCTCCGGGCCTTTTCCAAAACGCGACAGCTTCACAGGCATTCGCCTTCTTCACAGGCTCTGGGCCTTTTCCAAAACGCGACAGCTTCACAGGCTCTGGGCCTTTTCCAAAACGCGACGGCTTCAGAGGCATTCGCCTTCTTCACAGGCTCTGGGCCTTTTCCAAAACACGACAGCTTCACAGACATTCGCCTTCTTCACAGGCTCTGGGCCTTTTCCAAAATGCGACGGCTTCACAAGCATTCGCCTTCTTCACAGGCTCTGGGCCTTTTCCAAAACGTGACGGCTTCACAGGCATTCGCCTTCTTCACAGGCTCTGGGCCTTTTCCAAAACGCGACGGCTTCACAGGCATTCGCCTTCTTCACAGGCTCTGGGCCTTTTCCAAAATGCAACGGCTTCACAGGCATTCGCCTTCTTCACAGGCTCTGGGCCTTTTCCAAAACGCGACGGCTTCACAGGCATTCGCCTTTTTGACAGGCTCTGGGCCTTTCCCAAAACGCGACGGTTTCACAGGCATTCGCCTTCTTCACAGGCTCTGGGCCTTTTCCAAAGGAACGGACCCATGCGCAAGCGTCGTGTCGTTTGGGAGCAGCTCCGTCAGTTGGCGTCATTTGAGCGGGCAACTAGGTCAAACACATTAGTCGCGAATGAGTGGATTCATTCAAATAGATGCTGGGAAGGCGGACATCACTGGGTCAGGCCCGAGCGACTTGGGGATGATGCAGCCCGTGGGGCGCCCCCAACAAAGTAAGCTAACAACATGAAACAAAAGGAATACATGCCGCAGGGACGGACCCACGCGGCCTGGGAATAATGCAGCCCTGGGGGGCGCTCCCAGCTGGAAATGAAACTTGAAAGATGTCACCTGATGATGTTGAGGACGAAGGAGTGTTGGTGTAGCAGACTCGGTGGGCTGAGGAAGCCGATCCTCACGAGCCCCCAGGCCCAGGGGCCTCGGGAGGCTCCGGAGGCGCTGGTGGCTCCTCGCGGACCATCTCCATCTCCGCCAGGGCTGCGGAACGCCTGGCCTCTTGAGCCTCCATGATACCCCTCATGAGGCGCTGGTGCGTGGCAGCCGTGTTCGGCAAGCCGTAAGGCATGCGAACGTAGCTGTGGGGTGGACCTTCGCAGCGCCCCACTCGCGAGGGCCAAAGGCGCTCCAGAGAGGCGACTCGATTGAGCCCTGGTATGTCGATGCAGACGCGCAGCCCACCATCCTCGCCTGGATGGGGAGCCACAGCTGGTAGGCGGCGGCCGCCTTTCATGACTCTTGACTCCTGTAGCTCCTGAATGGCCTTGCTGACGAACTCCAGAGGGTCTGGCTCTCCTTGCCTTACTCCTTCTTGAGGGAAACGTGCTTCGAAACACGCCTCCATGTGGTGCCCAAGCGCCTCCCTCGTGACCTTAGCCAGGTCGGTGGCCCTCCAGGGGGGAGCCCCCGAGCCCGGCCTGAGGAGGGCGCCGGGCGCACTTTCCTATGCGATGGAAGGAGGTTCCCTTGGGCAGGCGCGGGCCCTGAGGGGCCTGCCTCCTGAGGGGCCGGGCTGGACGATGTCTTCTTCTTCTTGGGGGTGGTCTTGGGAAGCCTCCTGCTTCCGCAATCCGGGTCTTCCAGTGACGCGGCCTAAAAGGCTCGTTCCAGGGAACACGCCGCGTCCTTCTCTTCACAGGGCACCGTGATGACTCCGCCACTTCCTGGCATCTTGAGGACGTTGTAGCCGTGGTGAGTTACGGCCATGAACTTGGCCAGTGCTGGGTACCCAAGAATGGCGTTGTACGGCAGGCGAATGTGAGCGACGTCGAAGTCGATGAGCTCGGTGCGGTAGTTGTCGCATGCCCCGAAGGTGACAGGGAGGCGGGCCTGCCCAATCGGGACCGTGGAGCCGTCGGTGACTCCGGAGAAAGGCTTGGTTGGCTGAAGCTGGTTGTAGGGCACTTGGAGATTGTTGAATGTTTCCACGGACAGGACATTGAGCCCTGCCCCGCCATCGATGAGGGTCCTGGTGACCACCACGTTGCTGATGATTGGGGAACAAAGCATCGGGAGGACTCCGGCTGTAGCCGCACACTTGAGATGATCTGCTGAGCTGAACGTGATGGCGCACGCCGACCACCTGAGAGGGCGCGTGGCTTCGAGCTTGGGGAGGACTGCATTCACTTCGCGGGCGAACTGCTTGAAGATGCATTGAGAGGCGGGGGCTTGAGCCCCGCCCAGGATGCAGGCGATCGCGCGCGGCTCCTGGAAGCCCCCAGCCCCCTCGTCCTGATGGGCGGTCCTCGTTTCTCCTTGGCTGCGGCGGCAGCGGAGGGAGGCCTGCGTTGCCTTGCGGGCAATCCTCGCGAGGCTGATCCCTCCAGTCTCCCTCGTGAGGCGGGTCTTGCCAGCGATCCTCGTGAGGTTGATCGCGCCACCCCTGGCGCGGGCAGCGGTCTTCCCAGCATCCTGCGTTCCTTCCTCCTCCTCGACCGTAGCCCCGGTCACCGCGGTTGGGGCGACGGCCGATCCTTCCTTCTTGCGCGGCTCGGAGCTCTTGACATTCGTTGGTGTTGTGGGTGTGGAGGTCGTGGTACACACAGTACCGACTACCCTTGGAAGATTCGGGCTGATCTCTGCCCTGCTTGGTGTCTGGTTCTACCGCGAGCACGGCAGCCCCCTTGCGCTTCACATCCTTGGCCTTGGGATTCTTCTCTTCTGGGTCTGCGGCAGGCAGCTCGAGGAGGGAGAGACGCCCTTCCTCAGCCCTGGCGCACTTGGTTGCCAAGTCGAACAACTCCAAGGAAGTGCATAGGTCTTCATGCATCGCCAGCTCCTCCTTCTTCTTGACATCACGCACGCCGTCGGAGAAGGCTGAGATGATGGCCTCCTCGGTCACCTTGGGAATCTTGAGGCGTGTGTTGTTGAAGCGCTGGATGTACTTCTGCAGGGTCTCTCCGGGTTGTTGCTTGATGCGGCGCATGTCGCTCATGGTGGGTGGCCGGTCGCGAGTACCTTGGAGTTGGCGATGAAGCGGGTGCGCATCTCGTACCAGGAGGAGATCGTGCCTGGAGCCAGGTTCAGGAGCCAGGTGCGGGCCCCGTCCTTGAGCACCATGGGAAACCAGTTCGCCATGACCTTCTCGTCTCCGTTGGCAGCTTCGATGCCCAGCTCATAGAGCTGGAGGAACTCCGCAGGGTCGATCGTGCCGTCGTAACGAGGAGGCAGGTCTGGCTTGAACTTGCCGGGCCACGCGACGCTGCGTAGCTCGATGGTGAAGGCACGACAGCCTGCTGTGGCCATGGGAGGACTTGGGTGGTGGAGAGCTTGGTCTTGCATGTCCCCACGCGCTGCAGCTGGGAGCAGCGCGGGGTCTTGACGTGCGGGAGCAGGAGCATGGTCGCGACATGCTGGAGCAGGGAGCGCCTGGGCAGCTTCTTGCGGGCGAGGGACTTCTTGGCAGCTCTGCTCTTGCCGCGCTGGCACCTGACGGAGCGGGTTCCGCCCAGGGGCCACGCGCCTTGGAGCCACGACGCCTTCTTGAGGAGGAGGCAGCTGGGGCGCCCCCAGAGCTTCGTCGCCCGCGCGGGGCGGGGTGCGGTGCAGCGGAACGGACGGCGCAGGAGAGCCCCCTGCGGCGCGGACGAGCTCGGCGATGCGGTCGAGCCATTCTTCGTAGACGTCGTTGACGGGACGGTAGCACAGGAGCTCGTTTGCCGCTATGAGCGCAGCTCGAGCCTCCATGGGTGCGCGGAGTGCGCGGGACGAAGAACCAGCTGGGGTGAGCGAGGGAGTAGCGGTGCGGCCGTCTTGCCGCACGGACGGATGCTGAGACGACGCTTGCTGCTCGTCCCCCGCCGGGCCGGTGGCGGCGTTGACGGCAGGTGACGAGGAATGGCGAGGACGCCCGCCGACAGGAGCCGTCTGGGCGACGTGGGAAGCGAGAGCGGCCCGGCGCTCGGCGCGGGCCCGACGAGCGTCAGACATGGACGTGATGGTCGAAGGAGAACGGGGTGGTGGAAGACGAATTCCGGCGCACCCCTACCTGGTGCGCCAAATGTCAGATTTCGGGTTCCGGCAGACCCTTGAGGTTCGAACACTGTGATTTCGCCTTCTACCTACCTGCACCCCTCCGCCTCGCTAAGATCTAAGCTATGGAAAGAACAACACAAGAGACACAGGGTTTATACTGGTTCGGGCCACCGTTGTGGTGTAATACCCTACTCCAGTGTGTGGTGTGGTGGATTGCTTCTTGGGCTGATGATGATGAGCAATACAAGGAAGAACAGCCTCACGAGGGTCTGTTCTTGGCTGAGGGGATGAACTGCTAGGAGGATTTCAGTCACCCTTCTCTCTCTCTCTTCTCGATTCTCTCTTTGATCTCCCCCTAGCTAGTTTCTCTCTTCTTGATTCCCATCCCAGCTTCTTTCTGGGTTGGCCGATTCTCGATTCCTCTACCCTGGGGGTGGCTAGTCCTATTTATAGGCAAAGGCCCTGGGCCTCTCCCCAAATATTGAGAGGGGAGGGCGCCAACAATTGGCCATTTTGAAGGGGAACATCTGGTACACTTATCCTGACTAAAGTTGGTCCTCGCCTGCCAAAGGCTCTGGTGGTGACGCTGGCTTGGGCTCCACAATGACTTCCTCCCTGCCGTTGGACTGGTCTTGGTCTCGTTGCACCGAAACGGGTGCCTTTGCTTGATGCTCTAGCCTGTGCTTGCTCCCTTTGCACCAAAGAGGAAAGGAGGACACTGCGCGGGCTGGCGCTCGCCTGGCACCCTTGGTCGTCATGGCTTGCGTCACGGGCACCTCGTGAGGTACCCCGCCTTGATCTCTCTGCCTCCTCGCGAGCCAGCCTGACGAGGCCGTGCCTGAGGAATCTCCGTGTCATCCGCCCCACGAGGCTTGGCCCCTCGCGAGGGTCTTGGGTCTGTGTTGATGAAGATGGGCCGTGCTGGGCCCCCCTTCGAGCCACGCTGCAGGCCGCAGGCAGGCAAGTCTGGGGACCCCCCATCCCAGAACACCGACAGAATGCCTCCGGCGCTGTACCGGGATGTGCAATGATCTAGCGTAACATGTATAAAAGATGATGATGGTGGTTGAGCCACAAATACTGTGTCAGCTATATGATCACGCAAAGCAATATGCCAATGATGATGTGTGATACGTCTCCTATAATTTTTTATTGTTCCAAGCTATTATATTATCTGTTTTGGATGTTTTATATGCATTAATATGCTATTTTATATGTTTTTGTGGACTAACCTATTAACCGAGAGCCCAGTGCTAGTTCCTGCTTTTCCTTGTTTTAGAGTTACGCAGAAAAGGAATACCAAACGGAGTCCAAACGGAATGAAACTTTTGAGATGATTTTTCTTGGACCAGAAGACATCCAGAGGACTTGGAGCACACGTCAGGGAAGCCACAACGCACCCACAAGGGCAGAGGGCGCGTCCAAGGGGGTAGGGCGTGCCCCCCACCCTTGTGGGGCCCTCGTGACTCCACCGACCTATTTCTCCCGCCTATATATATATTCTCAAATACCCCAAAACCTTCTAGGGGAGCCATGAAACCACTTTCCACTGCCGCAACCTTCTATACCCGTGAGATTCCATCTAGGGGCCTTTTTCGGCGTCCTGCCGGAGGGGGATTCGATCATGGAGGGCTTCTACATCAACACCATTGCCTCTCCGATGAAGCGTGAGTTGTTTACCACAGATGTACGAGTCCATATCTAGTAGCTAAATGGCTTCTTCTCTCTCTTTGATTCTCAAAACCGTTGTTCTCCTCGATGTTCTTGGAGATCTATTCGATGTAATACTTTTTGTGGTGTGTTTGCTGAGATCCGATGAATTGTGGATTTATGATAAACTTATCTATGAATATTATTTGAATCTCCTCTGAATTCTTTTATGCATGATTTGATATCTTTGCAAGTCTCTTCGAACTATCGATTTGGTTTGGCCAACTAGATTGGTTTTTCTTGCAATGGAAGAAGTGCTTAGCTTTGGGTTCAGTCTTGCGGTGCTCGATCCTAGTGATAGAAGGGGAACCGACATGTATTGTATTATTGCCATTGATGATAACAATATGTGGTTTTCATCACATTGCTTGAGTCTATCCCGCTACATCATGTCATCTTACTTAATGCGTTACTCTATTCTTATGAACTTAATACTCTAGATGCAGGCAGGAGTCGGTCGATGTGTGGAGTAGTAGTAGTAGAGGCACAATCGTTTCGGTCTACTTGATATGGACGTGATGCCTATATTCATGATCATTGCCTTAGATATCGTCATAACTTTGCGCTTTTCTACCAATTGCTCGGCAGTAATTTGTTCACCCACCATAACATTTTCTATCTTGAGAGAAGCCTCTAGTGAAACCTATGGCCCCCGGGTGTATTTTCCATCATATAAGTTTTCGATCAACAATTTTAGTTTCCTATTTACTTTCTTTGTAATCTTTTACTTTTTGATCCATAAACCAAAAATACCAAAAATATTACTTTACCATTTATCCATCTATATCAGATCTCACTTTGCAAATAACCGTGAAGGGATTGACAACCCCTTTGTCGCGTTGGGTGCAAGTTGGTGTTTGTTTGTGCAGGTATTCAGTGGCTTGTGCGTTGTCTCCTACTGGATTGATACCTTGGTTCTCAAAAGATGAGGGAAATACTTACTCTACTTTGTTGCATCACCCTTTCCTCTTCAAGGGAGAAACCAACGCAAGCTCAAGAGGCAGCAGGAAGAATTTCTGGCACCGTTGCCGGGGAGATATATGCCAAGCCGAGACATACCAAGTACCCATCATAAACTCTCATCCCTCGCATTATATTATTTGCCATTCGCCTCTCGTTTTCCTCTCCCCCACTTCTAAAACGATTTTCGAAAAGATTTGCCTTTTCTTCGCCCCTCTTCCATCCTTCTTCTCCGCTTGCTTTTTGTGTGCTCGTGTGTTGGATTGCTTGCTTTGTCACGATGGCTCAAGATAATACCAAATTGTGTGACTTTCCCAATACCAACAACAATGATTTTATTAGGACTCCGATTGCTCCCACTACTAATGCGGAATCTTGTGAAATTAATGTCGCTTTGCTGAATCTTGTTATGAAAGATCAATTTTCCGGCCTTCCAAGTGAAGATGCCGCATCCCATCTTAATAATTTAGGTGATTTGTGTGATATTAAAATTAAAAAAAGGTGTGGATAATGAGATTGTCAAATTAAAGCTATTTCCGTTCTCACTTTGAGATCGTGCTAAAACTTGGTTTTCATCTTTGCCTAAAAATAGTATTGATTCATGGAGTATGTGTAAAGATGCTTTTATTTCCAAGTATTTTCCTCCCGCTAAGATCATCTCCCTTAGGAAAGATATTATGAATTTTAAGCAACTTGATCATGAACATGTTGCACAATCTTGGGAGGGGATGAAATTGATGATACGAAATTGCCCTACTCATGATTTGAATTTGTGGATGATTATTCAAAAAAAATTATGCTGGATTGAATTTTGCTTCTAGAAATCTTTTAGATTCGGCCGCGGGAGGTACTTTATGGAAATTACTTTAGGAGAAGCTACTAAACTCCTAGATAATATTATGGTTAATTATTCTCAATGGCATACTGAAAGATCTTCCACTAGTAAAAAGTGCATGCTATAGAAGAGATTAATGTTTTGAGTGGAAAGATGGATGAGCTTATGAAATTATTTGCTAGCAAGAGTGCTCCTACTGATCCTAATGATATGACTTTGTCTACTTTTATTGAGAATAATAATGAATCTATGGATGTGAATTTTGTTGGTAGGAACAATTTCAGTAATAATGCGTATAGAGGTAATTTTAATCCTAGGTCGTTCCCTAGTAATTCCTCTAATAATTATTATGGAAATTATAATAATATGCCCTCCGAATTTGAGAATAGTGTTAAAGAATTTATAAGTTCGCAAAAGAATTTGATTGCTTTGATTGAAGAAAAATTGCTTAAGATTGATGATTTGGCTAGGAACGTGGATAGAATTTCTCTTGATGTTGATTCTTTAAAACTTAGATCTATTCCACCCAAGAATCATATCAATGAGTCTCTCAAAGATATGAGAATTTCCATTGATGTGTGCAAAGAAAGAACCGCTAAGATGCGTGCTAAAAAAGATTGGTTTATAAAAGCATGTTCTTCTAGTTTCCATGAAAATAAGGATGAAGATCTTAAAGTGATTGATGTGACTCCTATTGAATCTTTGTTTTTTAATATAAATCTTGATAAAGACGGGACTGGAGATGAGTCAACTTTAATTAGAAGGCATCCCAATAATTCAGAGTTTTTAGATCTTGATGCAAAAATTGATGGGATTGGAAGGGTCAAAACTTTAAGTAGCCATGAACCCACCCTTTTGGATTTCAAGGAATTTAATTATGACAATTGTTCTTTAATAGATTGTATTTCCTTGTTGCAATCCATGTTGAATTCTCCTCATGCTTATAATCAAAACAAAGCTTTTACTAAACATATCGTTGATGCTATGATGGAATCTTTTGAAGAAAAGCTTGAATTGGAAGTTTCTATCCCTGGAAAACTTTATGATGAGTGGGAACCTAGTATTAAGATTAAAGATTATGAATGCCATGCTTTGTGTGATTTGGGTGCTAGTGTTTCCATGATTCCAAAAACTTTATGTGATGTGTTAGGTTTCCGTGAATTTGATGATTGTTCATTAAATTTGCATCTTGCGGATTCCACTATTAAGAAACCTATGGGAAGGATTAATGATGTTCCTATTGTTGCAAATAGGAATTATGTGCGCATCGATTTCATTGTTCTTGATATAGATTGTAATCCTACATGTCCTATTATTCTTGGTAGACCTTTCTTTAGAACAGTTGGTGCAATTATTGATATGATAGAAGGAAACATTAGATTTAAATTCCCGTTAAGGAAAGGCATGGAACACTTTCCAATAAAAAAATTAAATTACCTTATGAATCTATTATGAGAGCCACTTATGGATTGCATACCAAAGATGATAATACTTAGATCTATTTGTGTTTTATGCCTAGCTAGGGGCATTAAACAATAGCGCTTGTAGGGAGGCAACCCAATTTTATTTTTGTTCTTGCTTTTTAGGTCCTGATTTGCATTAAATAATTTATCTAGCCTCTGGTTGGAGGTGGTTTTTGTTGGAAATATGTCCTAGAGGAAATAATAAAATGGTTATTATTATATTTCCTTGTTCATGATAATAGTCTATTATTCATGGGAAATTGTATGTGGTTACCGAAGGTTGTTCGGAGTCCCGGACGTCACGAGGAGTCCCGGAATGGTCCGGAGGTGAAGATTTATATATGGGAAGTCTAGTTTCAGTCGCTGGAATAGTTTCGGGGGTTATCGGTATTGTACCGGGACCACCGAAAGGTGTCCAGGGGTCCACCGGGTGGGGCCACCTACCCCGGGGGACTTAATGGGCTGAATATGGGAGGGAACCAGCCCCCTAGTGGGCTGGTGCGCCCCCAAGGGCCCAAGGCGCCTACGGTTGGAAACCCTAGGGGGAGGGGGTGCCTACCACCTTGCTTCGGGGGCAAGTCTTCCCCTGGCCGCCCCCTCTAGATGCATCTAGGGGGGCCGGCCCCCTCTTCCCTTCCCCTTATAAATAGTGGGGGGGTGGGAGGGCAGTTGAACCCCTTTCCCTGGCGCAGCCCCTCCCTCCTCCAACACCTCCTCGTCCTCCATAGTGCTTAGCGAAGCTCTGCCGGAGAACCACGAGCTCCACCGCCACCACGTCGTCGTGCTGCCGGAGTTCTCCCTCAACTTCTCCTCTCCCCTTGCTGGATAAAGAAGGAGGAGACGTCCCTGGGCTGTACGTGTGTTGAACATGGAGGCGCCGTCCCCGGGCTATACGTGTGTTGAACATGGAGGCGCCGTCCGTTCGGCATTTGGATCAGATCATCCGTGATTTGAATCACCGTGAGTACGACTCCATCAACCGCATTCTTGTAACGCTTCCACTTAGCGATCTTCAAGGGTATGAAGATGGACTCCCTGTCTCTTGTTGCTAGCATCTCCTAGATTGATCTTGGTGACACGTAGGAATATTTTGAATTATTACTACATTCCCCAATAGTGGTATCAGAGCTAGGTCTATGCGTAGATTCTATGCATGAGTAGAACACAAAGTAGTTGTGGGCGATGATTTGTTCAATTTGCTTATCGTTACTAGTCTTATCTTGATTCGGCGGCATTGTGGGATGAAGTGGCCCGGACCGACCTTACACGTACGCTTACGTGAGACTGGTTCCACCGACTAACATGCACTTGATGCATAAGGTGGCTAGCAGGTGTCTGTCTCTCCCACTTTAGTCGGATCGGATTCGATGAAGAGGGTCCTTATGAAGGGTAAAAAGCAATTGGCATATCACTGTTGTGGCTTTTGCGTAGGTAAGAAACATTCTTGCTAGAAACCCATAGCAGCCACGTAAAACATGCAACGACAATTAGAGGACGTCTAACTTGTTTTTGCAGGGTATGCTATGTGATGTAATATGGCCAAAAGGATGTGATGAATGATATATGTGATGTATGGGATTTATCATGTTCTTGTAATAGGAATCACGACTTGCATGTCAATGAGTATGACAACCAGCAGGAGCCATAGGAGTTGTCTTAATTTATTGTATGGCCTACGAGTCAATGTAAATGCCATGTAATTACTTTACTTCATTGCTAACCGTTAGCCATAGTAGTAGAAGTAATAGTTGGCGAGATAACTTCATGAAGACACGATGATGGAGATCATGGTATCATGCCGGTGACGACCCGCGCCTCGAAGATGGAGGCGCAAGATGATATTGGCCATATCATGTCACTTTATGATTTGCATGTGATGTTTGTCATGTTTACATCTTATTTGTTAGAATGACGGTAGCATAAATAAGATGATCCCTCACTAAAATTTCAAGAGATGTGTTCCCCCTAACTCTGCACCGTTGCGAAGGTTTGTTGTTTCGAAGCACCACGTGATGATCGAGTGTGATAGATTCTAACGTTCGCATACAACGGGTGTAAGCCAGATTTACACATGCGAAACACTTAGGTTGACTTAACGAGCCTAGCATGTACAGACATTGCCTCAGAACACAAGAGACCGAAAGGTCGAGCATGAGTCGTATAGTAGATGTGATCAACATGGAGATTTTCACCGTTGATGCCTAGTCCGTCTCACGTGATGATCAGACACGGCCTAGTCGATTCGGATCATGTATCACTTAGATGACTAGAGGGATGTCTACCTGAGTGGGAGTTCATTAAATAATTTGATTAGATGAACTTAATTATCATGAACTTAGTCTAAAATATCTTTACAATATGTCTTATAGATTAAATGGCCCACGCTAATGTTGCCCTCAACTTCAACGCGTTCCTACAGAAAACCAAACTGAAAGACGATGGTAGCAACTATACGGACTGGGTCCGTAACTTGAGGATCATCCTCATAGCTGCCAAGAAAGCATATGTCCTTGAAGCACCGCTAGGTGACGCACCCATTTCCCCAGCAACTCAAGACGTTATGAATGCCTGGCAGTCGCGTAGTGATGATTACTCCCTGGTTCAGTGCGGCATGCTTTACAGCTTAGAACCGGGGCTCTAAAAGCGTTTTGAGCAACACGGAGCATATGAGATGTTCCAAGAGATGACAATGGTTTTCCAAGCTCATGCCCGGGTTGAGAGATATGAAGTCTCTGACAAGTTCTATAGTTGTAAGATGGAGGAAAACAGTTCTGTCAGCGAGCATATACTCAAAATGTCTGGGTTGCACAACCGCTTGTCTCAGCTGGGAGTTAATCTTCCAGATGACTCGGTCATTGACAGGATCCTCCAGTCACTTCCACCTAGCTACAAGAGATTTGTGATGAACTACAATATGCAAGGGATGGAGAAGACCATTCCTGAGTTATATTCAATGCTGAAATCAGCAAAGGTGGAGATCAAAAAGGAACATCAAGTGTTGATGGTGAATAAGACCACTAGTTTCAAGAAAGGCAAGGGTAAGAAGAACTTCAAGAAGGACGGCAAGGTAGTTGCTGCGCCCGGTAAGTCAGTTGCCGGGAAGAAGCCAAAGAATGGACCCAAGCTTGAGATTCAGTGCTTTTATTGTAAGGGAAATGGTCACTGGAAATAGAACTGCCCCAAGTACTTAGCAGATAAGAAGGCCGACAACACCAAAGGTATATGTGATATAAATGTTATTGATGTGTACCTTACCAGTGCTCGTAGTAGCTCCTGGGTATTTGATACCGGTGCGGTAGCTCATATTTGTAACTCAAAACAGGAGATGCGGAAAGCGGAGACCGGCAAAGGACGAGGTGACGATGCGCGTCAGGAATGGTTCCAAGGTTGATGTGATTGCCGTCGGCACGCTACCTCTACATTTACCTACGATATTAGTTTTAAACCTCAATAATTGTTATTTAGTGCAAGCTTTGAGCATGCACATTGTATCTAGATCTCATTTAATGCGAGATGACTACTCATTTAATTCTGAGAATAATGGTTGTTCTATTTATATGAGAGGTATGGTTTATGGTCATGCCCCGCTGAGGGAGTCCTGGATTAGGGGGTCTCCGGACAGCCGGACTATCTCCATTGGCCGGACTGTTAGACTATGAAGATACAAGATTGAAGACTTCGTCTCGTGTCCGGGTGGGACTCTACTTGGCGTGGAAGGCAAGCTAGGCAATACGGATATGGATATCTCCTCCTTTGTAACCGACCTTGTGTAACCCTAACCCTCTCCGGTGTCTATATAAACCAAAGGGTTTTAGTCCGTAGAACAACAACCATAACATACATTCATACCATAGGCTAGCTTCTAGGGTTTAGCCTCTCTGATCTCGTGGTAGATCTACTCTTGTACTACCCATATCATCAATATTAATCAAGCAGGACATAGGGTTTTACCTCCATCAAGAGGGCCCGAACCTGGGTAAAACATCGTGTCCCCTGCCTCCTGTTACCATTCGGCCTAGATGCACAATTTGGGACCCCCTACCCGAGATCCGCCGGTTTTGATACCGACATTGCTGCTTTCATTGAGAGTTCCTCTGTGTCGTCGCCGTTAGGCTTGATGGCTCCTACTATCATCAATAGTGATGCGGTCCAAGGTGAGATTTTTCTCCCTGGACAGATCTTTGTATTCGGCGGCTTTGCACTGCGGGCTAATTCGTTTGGCCGTCTGGAGAAGATTGAAAGCTACGCCCCTGGCCGTCAGGTCAGATTTGGAAGTTTGAACTACACGGCTGACATCCGCAGAGACTTGACCTTCGACGGATTCGAGCCACAGCCGGGCGCGCCGCACTGTCGCGATGGGTATGACCTAGCTCTGCCGTCGGACAGTACCCCAGAGGCTGGCCTGCAACAGCTCCGCCCTTAGCTCGGAGCCAACCACGCCAGTCGAGGACGGGTGGTTAGACACCACCTCAGGGGCTGTAGTCTGAACGACGATCGAGCCGAACACCAGCCTAACCCTCTGCGCAACCCGTGACTCCAAGGTGCCGGACTCTTTTTCGGACTCTGAACCATCCGCGCCCCTACCAATCGAATCCGATTGGGCGCCGATCATGGAATTCCCGTCGAGGATATCTTTCGGCACTCACCCTTCGGCGACATTCTGAATTCACTAAGGTCTCTCTCTTTGTCAGGAGAGCCCTGGTCGGATTATGGCCAACAGGATTGGGACGCGGACGATGAAGAAATTCGACGCCCACCCACCACCCACTTAATATCCACTGTCGATGACTCAACCGACATGCTCGACTTGGACTCCGAAGACATCGATGGTATGGACGACAATGCAGGAGGCGAAGGGGAACCACCGCCCATAGAGCGCTGGGTGACCACCTCATCATATGACGTATACATGGTGGACACACCAAAAGAAGACGATTACGAGGAACGGAAGGACGCACCGAAGGCTTGTTCCCTCGAGAAGCAGTCAAAGCGGCGGCGCAAGCGCCGCCCCAAACCCCGCCTCGGCAGAAATAACGATCATACAGACCCAGCGTTGGAGCAGGGCGAAACACTGCCGGACCACGGCAATACGGAGAATCAAGCCGAACAAACCAATTCTATCAAAGATAATAGTCCGAACGACATAACACCGGACAGGCACCCGGAGCAGCAGAATGCCCGTCAAAGGCTTGTTGCCACCGCGAGGAGTCTGAAAAAGCAGAAACAAAGGCTCAAGGCTGCGCAAGACACACTCCAAATCAGATGGAGCAAAGTACTCAACACAGCAGCAAAGTACGGCGGCAATCGCCCCACCAAGAGCTACCCAAAGCGGAAGTTGCTACCTGAATTCGATGAGGAGGCCTTAGACCCCCCACAACCAAAAATTAAAACAGCCATCTGGCCGGATAGACGACCTCACGGCCAACATAAAGCGGCAAGCAACATCGCACATAAGCCAATACGCGGTCTACGCGAGGGCTCGCATCAAAAGGACGGCGAAACCAGATCCATCTATGGACCACGCAAGCGTGCTCCAGCATATGATGCAACACAAAAAACATCCGAACAACGCGGTACACCCAGATATAGGGGTGCCGCACACCCCCTATGTTTCACCGATGAGGTGCTGGACCATGAATTTCTAGAGGGATTCAAACCTGTAAACATAGAGGCATACGACGGAACAACAGACCCTGGGGTCTGGATTGAGGACTATATCCTCCATATCCATATGGCTCGGGGAGATGATCTCCACGCCATAAAGTATTTACCCCTCAAACTCAAAGGGCCAGCTCGGCACTGGCTTAAAAGCCTCCCCGAAAACTCCATTGGAAGCTGGGAAGGGCTCGAAGACGCTTTTTGGGCAAATTTTCAAGGGACTTATGTCCGACCTCCGGACGCGGACGATTTGAGTCATATAACTCAACAGCCCGGAGAGTCAGCCCAAAAACTTTGGAACATGTTTCTTACTAAAAAGAACCAAATTGTCGATTGTACGGACGCTGAAGCCTTGGCAGCTTTTAAGCATAGCGTCCGTGACGAATGGCTTACCAGACACCTCGGCCAAGAAAAGCCGAGAACAATGGCAGCATTAACAAGCCTCATGACCCGCTTTTGCACGGGTGAGGACAGCTGGCTAGCCAGACGCAACACCAGCGACCCCAGTACATCTGAAGTTAGAGATGGAAATGGGAAATCACGGTGCAACAGCAATAACAAATGCCAGAATAAAGAAGACAACACGAAGAGCACGGCAGTAAACGCCGGATTCAAAAGCTCTCGGCCAGGTCACCAAAAGCCGCCCTCTAAAGGCGCCAGAGACGAACTGTCCAGCCCAAACAAAATTCTGGACAAAATATGTCAGATCCATAGCACCCCTGGTAAACCCGCTAATCATACCCACAGAGAATGTTGGGTCTTCAAGCAGTCCGGCAAGCTCAACGCCGTACACAAGGGGGAGGATACACCAAGTGAAGATGAGGATGAGCCTCTCAAGCAAGACACTGGGGAACAAAAGAAATTTCCACCAGAAGTCAAAACAGTAAACATGTTACACGTGATCAAGGGGAGAAACAAAATGGCACTCCCAGAAAATTATGCCCAAGGGCCTATCACCGCGAAATCCTGCCACTAGTCGTCTCAACCGATCACTTTCGACCATCGTGATTACTCAGCAAGTATCCGGCATGCAGGATGGATGCCCTGGTATTAGACACAATAATTGACGGATACCACTTCACATGAGTCCTGATGGACGGTGGCAGCAGTCTAAACCTGATATACCAGGACACAATCCGCGAAATGGGGATAGACCCAACAAAAATTTGCCAAAGCAATACTACCTTTAAAGGAGTAACGCTAGGCCCAGGGGCTCATTGCACGGGCTCCTTGCTACTAAAGGTTATATTCGGCTTCCCCGTTAACTTCCGTAGCGAACATTTAACCTTCCACATGACTTCGTTCCAAAGTGGCTATCAAGCACTACTCGGACGCGAAGCTTTCGTTTGCTTTAATGCAATACTGCACTACGCTTCCCTCACACTCAAGATGCCCGGCCCACGTGGCATCATTACAGTGAACGGAAGTATTAAGCGATCTTTGCGTGCCGAAGAGAGTGCGGCTGCCTTGGCAGCCGCACACTAAAAGCGGCCCGACCAACTTAAGCATTTATCAGGTCGTCAAGACCTCGGACACGGTTAGACGAGTCCGACACAGCTATATGCAATTCATACCGGATCGATGGTCACACCCCTATTACAAATACAAGGGGCTCAACGCGTGCAGACAAGTGGCAATTTTTACTCATCTTGAATTATACATGGTTTCTTTAAAAACTATCTTTTTGCACGACAACTTTTTCACCTAAATTCCTCTCTTTTATAGATGATCATCGTGCTACACCCGTCCAGGATACGGCACAACGGAGACACAGGCGCAGACATGCAGCAGGGACCCGCTCCAAGGATTCTTTTTAGATTAAGACCATGCGTAAACCTTTTTTACTGTCTCTTGTTGATACACATCCACCGAATTCTTAGCACAATTGAGAAGGATGCTGACGTCTTGGCATGTGGCCACGTCAGAATAATGCACGTACCTGGACACAAGGGGCTTCTTACAAAGGGCACTATTTAGGCCCGATTTATACCATAAAGACCGAATACCTTAGGGAGTGTTCGGCGTCGCGAGTTTGGCCTTATATGCATCAGCTCCGAATCATTGTCTTTGGTCAAATGTTGGGTTTGCCCGGCTCCTATGTTTTGGTGCCTTACGTTCCGCTTTGCCGGCTAAGGCAGCACCAGGAGAACTACTGCGATTGTGCCCTGGTTCATCCGGACGAGCACCTCAGTAGAGAAAGCCGAAAACTGACTCTCATGATATAGCGTGAGACTGGTCAACCACTCGATGACCTATAGGGATGTTAGAATTCCTCCGCCTTAACGAAGGGCCGTTTCCCGGCCAGGCATGTACGCACCCCGAGATCGGGAGAGTGCGGAGCCACCAGGGGCTATCTAGTAGCCCCACTATCAAACTCCTATGGCTAAGTGAAAGTGTTAAAGCATTATAGTCCGGTTACCTCGTTCGCTGTGCTATCACCTCCTTAATAGGACCAAGATGTTGGGTAAAGTGTGAACAACATTTTTTGCGAGCACCTCTGCATTATATGCGTGGGGGCTGAAGCCGACGACTGCAATCTTTCAGGTTATACACATGTATACATAAACGGCCGCACAGGAGGCATCATATTACTTCCAGGCAAAAGTATAAACACAGCCTTATAAAATTTCATAGAAACATTGTGTTTACAATGGGAATACATGTCACTCAAACATAATATTCTTCGAGCACTGGGCCTCTATCAAATGAGCACCCTCGAGAACATCCTCGAAATAGTGCTCGGCAGCCACTCGACCTATGGCCGAACCCTGCACCGCAACAACGGTAGCGTCCATCTCCACCCAGTATGCTTTAACACGGGCAAGGGCCATCCGCGAGCCTTCTATGCACACCGACCTCTTCATCGCATCAATGCGCGACACCGCACCAAGGACCTGCTGCACTAAGCTGAAATGGCTGTTCGGCTTTGGCTCTTCCGGCCATAACTGATCCACAACAGACCTCATGGCGAGTCCGGACAACCTATTTAGTTCGGCCCATTTGGCTAGCTGGTCAGTCAATGAAAGCGGACGCTCTGGAACGTTGAATTGCGACCAGAACAACTTGTCCACTTCACGATCTGTTTGACCCTGGAAGTACTTGGCCGCATCGGCAGCGCTCGCTGCCAAGTCCATATACGCATATGCCGAACTCCACAGCCGATCCAGAGGGACATACCGTGGATCTCCGAACTTCCTCCGCAGCATGAAGGGCTTCCCAGCCGCAATATCCCCGGCTTCCCGCAGCTCCTCCTTCTTCACTCTCATAGCAGAGCAGGTGTCTTTGTCTGCCATCGTGACCTTCTCAAGGTCCGTTGCCCTCTCCCGGTTTTCTTTTTCAAGGACCTGGCAACGGTCGGCAGTGTCTTTTAATTCTATGACCATCTTGGCCATTTTCTCTTGGCTCTCGCAATGTGCGGCCTTCTCGGCTTTCAACTCTTCAGCCGCCTTCAAAGCAGCCGCATTGCTAATCCTCGCTTGTTCCTTGGCTCGGGCAAGTTCTGCCCGCAAGGTTTCCACGGTGTCAGCTCCATCTGCAGTCACAACATATTAAAGATACTGGCATCATGCTGCTCTTACTATGTGGCGTTCACCAGATAATAACACTTACCCTATGCCTCGTCAAGCCTCTTGTTAACAAGCTCGATGTCGGCGTCTGCTGCATCCAGTTGCCATTTTAATTTGGCAAACTCATTAGTCCGGCTAGCCACCGGAGCTTCCACCGCCTGCACATAAAGGCAGTCCGGTTATTGCCTGGGACTATGATCCTCTGTTCGCCGCCATTCTCGACGACAAACAGAGTCTCAGGGGCTACTATCTACACAGGGCACACCTAACATGTGCAGTACTATCACGTATTATCTCACGTACCTCAAAGCCTGTCAGTAGACTCATAAAGGCTTCATGTAATCCGCATTCGGCGGACGAAATTCTCTCCATCATCGTACCCATCAGCGTACGGTGTTCTTCTGAGATGGCCGCTCGCCCCACCAACTCCCTCAGAACGTCTGACCGCATACTCGATGGTGCCAGACTCTTTTGTCTGCTCTCTTCGGGAGCCGGACGCTGGGGACTTCGTGGGTCTATGGGATTATCTTCTAGCCTCACCGGATCCGGAGAGGCCCTCTGTGACGACACTTCGGGGTCGCCCGCTTCTTGAGCGGAGGAGTCCGGGGGAGGCGTTTCGCTCTCCATCATCTCTGGAAGAAGATCCCCCGAAGACGAGCTCAGCTGAGAGGGGCTAAGGCCCGAACTGCAAGATATATGCGGTGGTCATTTTCTCAGAAAAAAAGATAGTATACCTTCACTATTAAAGCATTTTTTGGATCACTTACGACTCGTTGGAGGGCTAATCCCCCCGCGGACTTTGTGCGGCAAAAGCACCCCCCGAGGCAGGACCCTCTGTGGGAGACTTCTTCTCCCGTTTGGAGGCCTCGGCTTCCGGATCCTCGGAAGTGGTCCTTTTCCTCCCCCGGTTATCCTCCTTCATGGAGGCGCTCATTCCCTCGGTTGGAACTGGCAGCGACGGGGGCCCGCATCCGCCCGTATTATTCCCCCCGTATCTTCCTTCGAGGGCTCCGGGCAAGGTGCGAGCTTGAGCATCTTTTCCAATACCGAATTTTCCAAACCCTCAGGGAGGAGGGCCAAACACCGAATCATCTTCGCCTTTGTTAGCCAGTCCTGGTCAAAGAACGAACTCTCAGAAATAACTTCATGATGAATAAAAGACAGTGTGTTCGGCTAGAGGGTTTCTTACTTGTTCGGCGGCGCGGTTACTGCTCAGGCCCACGTCCTCGGTAGTATCCGGACACTCTATTTGAGGTCCGAAGAATAACTTGTACATCTCCTCATGCGTCAGGCCAAGGAAACTTTGAATGGCACGTGGTCCTTCTGGGTTGAGCTCCCACAAGCGAAGGGGTCGGCGTTTGCAAGGCTGGACTTGATGAACCAACATAACTTGTATTACCGCAACCAAATTAAAATCTCCCTCGAAGAGATCTCAGATGCGGCTTTGCAGTATAGGCACGTCCTTGGCTGGACCCCAGCTCAGACCTTTGGTAATCCATGACATCAGTTGTGGTGGGGGGCCCGAGCGGAAAGCGGGGGCAGCCGCCCACTTGGCACTTCTGGGAGCTGTGACGTAAAACCACTCCCGCTGCCATAATTCGGACACCTCTGGAAAGGAACCATTCGGCCATGGAGCTCCTGCTATCTTGCCTATTGATGCACCTCCGCACGCTGCATGTTACCCCTCGATCACCTTCGGCTTCACTTCAAAGGTCTTGAGCCACAAGCCGAAGTGAGGGGTAATGCGGAGGAAGGCCTCACACACGATGATAAATGTCGAGATGTGGAGAAAGGAGTCCGGAGCTAGATCATGGAAATCTAGCCCGTAATAGAACATCAAACCCTTGACAAAGGGATCCAGAGTGAGGCCTAGACCTCGGAGGAAGTGGGAGACGAACACGACGTTCTCGTTGGGTTCGGGAGTGGGGATGATCTGCCCTCAAGCAGGCAGCCGATGCGAAACCTCGGCGGTCAGGTATCTGGCCTCCCTCAACTTCTTAATGTCCTCTTCCATAATGGAGGAGGGCATCCATTGGCCTTGAAGACTGGATTCGGACATGATTGAAGATCCGGAGCACCTAACCTAGGCTTTGGGTGTTAGAACTCGAGGCGAGGGAAGGGTTCGATTGAGCACGAGAGGGGAAAAGCAAAAACCTTGTCCCTTTATAAAGAAGGTGAATATCAAGCGTCCTCTCCGTAGCCGTTTAGGACTTGCCTATAATGTAGGAGTCCTAGACACGGTTGGGTTACCCACGCCTGTATTGATGAGAATCCCATAATGAGGGGACACGATCTCTGCTTTGACAAGACGTGTCGAAAAACTGCCTCGCGTTATGGGCGGGGCTGGTTAAAAGAAACGGTTCGAATAATCACCGGGCCATGACATAACGTCGTGCTGCCAAAACAAGCCAGCAAATTAGATCTGCGAAAATATTATTCTCTCTACGGTGGAATGTGGAACTTATTTTGCAGGGTCGGACACTATCCTCGTATTCAAATTCTTCTGTGATGTATTCAGAGAAGGAACCCGCCTTGCAATGCCGAAGACAATACTGCGCGCCAGACTCATCGTCATTGAAGCCTGGTTCAGGGGCTACTGAGGGAGTCCTGGATTAGGGGGTCTCCGGACAGCCGGACTATCTCCATTGGCCGGACTGTTAGACTATGAAGATACAAGATTGAAGACTTCGTCTCGTGTCCGGGTGGGACTCTACTTGGCGTGGAAGGCAAGCTAGGCAATACGGATATGGATATCTCCTCCTTTGTAACCGACCTTGTGTAACCCTAACCCTCTCTGGTGTCTATATAAACCGAAGGGTTTTAGTCTGTAGAACAACAACCATAACATACAATCATACCATAGGCTAGCTTCTAGGGTTTAGCCTCTCTGATCTCGTGGTAGATCTACTCTTGTACTACCCATATCATCAATATTAATCAAGCAGGACGTAGGGTTTTACCTCCATCAAGAGGGCCCGAACCTGGGTAAAACATCATGTCCCCCGCCTCCTGTTACCATCCGGCCTAGACGCACAGTTCGGGACCCCCTACCCGAGATCCGCCGGTTTTGACACCGACACCCGTTGGTCAATGGTTTATTTTTATTGAATCTCAAACTTGATGTTACACATATTCATAGTGTGAATGACAAAAGATGTAAGGTTGATAATGATAGTCCCACATACTTGTGGCATTGCAGCCTTGGTCACATTGGTGACAAACGCATGAAGAAACTCCATGCAGACGGACTTTTGGAGTCTCTTAATTATGAACCATTTGACACGTGCGAACCATGCCTCATGGGCAAAATGGCCAAGACTCCGTTCTCCGGAACAATGGAGCGAGCAACCAACTTGTTGGAAATCATACATACTGATGTGTGTGGTCCAATGAGCATTGAGGCTGGCGGTGGCTATCATTATGTTCTCACCCTCATTGATGACTTAAGTAGATATGGGTATGTCTACTTAATGAAACACAAGTCTAAGACCTTTGAAAAGTTCAAGGAATTTTAGAGCGAGGTAGAGAATCAATGTGACAGGAAAATAAAGTTCCTACGATCAGATCATGAAGGAGAATATTTGAGTCATGAATTTGGCACGCACCTAAGGAAATGTGGAATTGTTTCACAACTCATGCCGCCTGGAACAGCTCAGCGTAATGGTGTGTCCGAACATCGTAATCGCACTATTGGGTATGGTGCGATCTATGATGTCTCTTACCGTTCTACCATTATCATTTTGGGGTTATGCTTTAGAGACTGCCGCATTCACTTTAAATAGGGCTCCATCGATATCCGTTGAGACGACACCGTATGAATTATGGTTTGGAAAGAAACCTAAGCTGTAGTTTTTGAAAGTTTGGGGATGCGATGCTTATGTCAAGAAACTTCAACCTAAAAAGCTCGAACCCAAGTTGGAAAAATGCATCTTCATAGGATACCCTAAGGAAGCTATTGGGTATACCTTCTACATTGGATCCGAAGGCAAGATCTTTGTTGCCAAGAATGGATCCTTTCTGGAGAAAGAGTTTCTCTCAAAAGAAGTAAGTGGGAGGAAAGTAGAACTTGATGAGGTACTGCCTCTTGAACCAGAGAGTAGCGCGGCTCAGGAAGATGTTTCTGTGGTGCCTGCACCGACTAGAGAGTAAGTTAATGATGATGATCATGAAGGTTCAGGTCAAGTTGCTACTAAACTTCATAGGTCCACAAGAACACATTCCGCACCAGACTGGTATGGCAACCCTGTCCTGGAAATTATGTTGTTAGACAACGGTGAACCTTCGAACTATGAAGAAGCGATGGCGGGTCTGGATTCCAACAAATGGCTTGAAGCCATGAAATCCGAGATAGGATCCATGTATGAAAACAAAGTATGGAATTTGACAGACTTGCCCGATGATCGGCAAGCCATAGAAAATAAGTGGACCTTCAAGAAGAAGACTGGCACGGATGGTAATGTGATCGTCTATAAGGCTCGACTTGTTGCTAAGGGTTATCGACAAGTTCAAGGGGTTGACTACGATGAGTGTTGGAAATATGCCCTAGAGGCAATAATAAATTGATTATTATTATATTTCCTTGTTCATGATAATCGTTTATTATCCATGCTAGAATTGTATTGATAGGAAACTCAGATACATGTGTGGATACATAGACAACACCATGTCCCTAGTAAGCCTCTAGTTGACTAGCTCGTTAATCAATAGATGGTTACGGTTTCCTGACCATGGACATTGGATGTCGTTGATAACGGGATCACATCATTAGGAGAATGATGTGATGGACAAGACCCAATCCTAAGCCTAGCACAAGATCATGTAGTTCGTATGCTAAAGCTTTTCTAATGTCAAGTATCATTTCCTTAGACCATGAGATTGTGCAACTCCCGGATACCGTAGGAGTGCTTTGGGTGTGCCAAACATCACAACGTAACTGGGTGGCTATAAAGGTACACTACGGGTATCTCTGAAAGTGTCTGTTGGGTTGGCACGAATCGAGATTGGGATTTTGTCACTCCGTGTAAACGGAGAGGTATCTCTGGGCCCACTCGGTAGGACATCATCATAATGTGCACAATGTGATCAAGGAGTTGATCACGGGATGATGTGTTACGGAACGAGTAAAGAGACTTGCCGGTAACGAGATTGAACAAGGTATCGGTATACCGACGATCGAATCTCGGGCAAGTACCATACCGCTAGACAAAGGGAATTGTATACGGGATTGATTGAGTCCTTGACATCGTGGTTCATCCGATGAGATCATCGTGGAACATGTGGGAGCCAACATGGGTATCCAGATCCCGCTGTTGGTTATTGACCGGAGAACTTCTCGGTCATGTCTGCATGTCTCCCGAACCCGTAGGGTCTACACACTTAAGGTTCGATGACGCTAGGGTTATAAAGGAAGTTTGTATGTGGTTACCGAATGTTGTTCGGAGTCCCGGATGAGATCCTGGACGTCACGAGGAGTTCCGGAATGGTCCGGAGGTAAAGATCTATATATAGGAAGTCCTGTTTCGGCCATCGGACAAGTTTCGGGGTCATCGGTATTGTACCGGGACCACCGGAAGGGTCCCGGGGGCCCACCGGGTGGGGCCACCTGCCCCTGGGGGCCACATGGGCTGTAGGGGGTGCGCCTTGGCCTACATGGGCCAAGGGCACCAGCCCCTAGAGGCCCATGCGCCAAGATATAGGAAAAAGGGGAGAGTCCTAAAGGGGGAAGGCACCTCCGAGGTGCCTTGGGGAGGATGGACTCCTCCCCCCTCCTTAGCCGCACCCCTTCCTTGGAGGAGGGGGCAAGGCTGCGCCTCCCCCCTCTCCCCTGCCCCTATATATAGTGGAGGGGAGGGAGGGCATCCATACCTGAGCCCTTGGCGCCTCCCTCCCTCCCGTGACACCTCCTCCTCTCCCGTAGGTGCTTGGCGAAGCCCTGCAGGATTGCCACGCTCCTCCATCACCACCACGCCGTTGTGCTGCTGCTGGATGGAGTCTTCCTCAACCTCTCCCTCTCTCCTTGCTGGATCAAGGCGTGGGAGACATCGTCGAGCTGTACGTGTGTTGAACGCGGAGGTGCCGTCCGTTCGAGACTAGGATCATCGGTGATCTGAATCACGACGAGTACGACTCCATCAACCCCGTTCACTTGAACGCTTCCGCTTAGCGATCTACAAGGGTATGTAGATGCACTCTCCTTACTACTCGTTGCTGGTCTCTCCATAGATAGATCTTGGTGTTACGTAGGAAATTTTTTGAATTTCTGCTACGTTCCCCAACAGTGGTATCAGAGCTAGGTCTATTGCGTAGATTCTTTGCACGAGTAGAACACAAAGTAGTTGTGGGCGTCGATATTGTTCAATATGCTTGCCGTTACTAGTCTTATCTTGATTCGGCGGCATCGTGGGATGAAGCGGCCCGGACCAACCTTACACGTACGCTTACGTGAGACCGGTTCCACCGACAAACATGCACTAGTTGCATAAGGTGGCTGGCGGGTGTCTGTCTCTCCCACTTTAGTCGGATCGGATTCGATGAAAAGGGTCCTTATGAAGGGTAAATAGCAATTGGCATATCACGTTGTGGTTCATGCGTAGGTAAGAAACGTTCTTGCTAGAAACCCATAGCAGCCACGTAAAACATGCAAACAACAATTAGAGGACGTCTAACTTGTTTTTGCAGGGTATGCTATGTGATGTGATATGGCCAAAAAGGATGTGATGAATGATATATGTGATGTTTGAGATTGATCATGTTCTTGTAATAGGAATCACGACTTGCATGTCGATGAGTATGACAACCGGCAGGAGCCATAGGAGTTGTCTTTATTTATTTGTGACCTGCGTGTCAACTTAAACGTCATGTAATTACTTTACTTTATTGCTAACCGTTAGCCATAGTAGTAGAAGTAATAGTTGGCGAGGCAACTTCATGAAGACACGATGATGGAGATCATGATGATGGAGATCATGGTGTCATGCCGGTGACGATGATGATCATGGAGCCCCGAAGATGGAGATCAAAAGGAGCAAAGTGATGATGGCCATATCATGTCACTATTTGATTGCATGTGATGTTTATCATGTTTATACATCTTATTTGCTTAGAACGATGGTAGTAAATAAAATGATCCCTTACAACAATTTCAAGAAGTGTTCTCCCCTAACTGTGCACCGTTGCGACAGTTCGCTGTTTCAAAACATCACGTGATGATCGGGTGTTTTATTCAGACATTCAAATACAACGGGTGTTGACGAGCCTAGCATGTACAGACATGGCCTCGGAACACACGCGAAACACTTAGGGTTAACTTGACGAGCCTAGCATGTACAGACATGGCCTCGGAACACGGAGACCGAAAGGTCGAACATGAGTCGTATAGAAGATACGATCAACATGAAGATGTTCACCGATGATGACTAGTCCGTCTCACGTGATGATCGGACACGGCCTAGTTTGACTCGGATCATGTAATCACTTAGATGACTAGAGGGATGTCTATCTGAGTGGGAGTTCATAAGATGAACTTAATTATCCTGAACATAGTCAAAAGGTTTTTGCAAATTATGTCGTAGCTCATGCTATAGTTCTACTGTTTAGATATGTTCCTAGAGAAAAATTAGTTGAAAGTTGATAGTAGCAATTATGCGGACTAGGTCCGTAAACTGAGGATTGTCCTCATTGCTTCATAGAAGGCTTATGTCCTTAATGCACCGCTCAGTGTGCTGAACCTCGAACGTTGTCTGTGGTTGTTGCGAACATCTGACATACACGTTTTGATAACTACGTGATAGTTCAGTTAAACGGTTTAGAGTTGAGGCACCAAAGACGTTTTTGAAACATCGCGAAACATATGAGATGTTTTGAGGGCTGAAATTGGGATTTCAGGCTCGTGCCCATGTCAAGAGGTATAAGACCTCCGATGACTTTCTTAACCTGCAAACTAAGGAGAAAAGCTCAATTGTTGTGCTTGTGCTCAGATTGTCTGAGTACAACAATCGCTTGAATCGAGTGGGAGTTGATCTTCCAGATAAGACAGTGATGGTTCTCCGAAGTCATTACCACCAAGCTGCTAGAGCTTCGTGATGAACTATAATATATCAGGGACATATATGATGATCCTTGAGATACTCGCAATGTTTGACACCGCGAAAGTAGAAATCAAGAAGGAGCATCAATTGTTGATGGTTGGTGAAACCACTAGTTTCAAGAAGGGCAAGGGAAGAAGGGATACTTCATGAAACGGCAAATCAGCTGCTGCTCTAGTGAAGAAACCCAAGGTAAAACCCAAACCCGAGACTAAGTGCTTCTGTAATAAGGGGAACAACCACTAGAGCAGAATTACCCTAGATACTTGGTAGATAAGAAGGCTGGCAAGGTCGATAGAAGTATATTGGATATACATTGTGTTAATGTGTTCTTTGCTAGTACTCCTAGTAGCACCAGGGTATTAGATACCGGTTCGGTTGCTAAGTGTTAGTAACTCGAAACAAAAGGCTACGGAATAAACGGAGACTGGCTAAAGGTGAGCTGACGATATGTGTTGGAAGTGTTTCCAAGTTTGATGTGATCTAACATCGCACGCTCCCTCTACCATCAAGATTAGTATTAAACCTGAATAAGTGCTCTTGCACCTATAGGAATGGTTTATTGAATCTTGATCGTAGTGATACACATTTTCATGCCAAAAGATAAAAGATAGTAATGATAGTACCACCTACTTGTGGCACTGCCACGTAAGTCATATCAGTATAAAACGCATGAAGAAGCTCCATATTGATGGATCTTTGGGCTCACTCGTTTTTGAAAAGTTTGAGACATGCGAACCATGTCTATTGGTGTATATGCATGAAGAAACTCCATGCAAATGGACCGTTTTGACTCACTTGATTTTGAATCACTTGGGACATGCAAATCATACCACATGGGCAAGATGACTGAAAAGCCTCGTTTTCAGTAAGATGGAACAAGATAGCAACTTGTTGGAAGTAACACATTTTGATGTGTGCAGTCCAATGAGTGCTGAGGCATGCAGTGAATATCGTTATGTTCTTACTTCACAGATGATTCGAGTAGATGTTGAGTATATTTACTTGATGAATCACGAGTCTGAATTATTGAAAGGTTCAAGTAATTTCAGTGTGAAGTTGAAAGATCGTCGTGACAAGAGGATAAAAGATCTATGATATGATCATAGAGATGAATATCTGAATCACGAGTTTGGCACAGAATTAAGACATTGTGGAAATTGTTTCACAACTGATACAGCCTGGAACACCGTAATGTGATGGTGTGTCCAAACGTCATAGTTGCACCCTATTGGATATGGTGCATGCCATGATGTCTCTTATCGAGTTACCACTATCGTTCATGGGTTAGGCATTAGAGACAGCCACATTCACTTTAAATAGGGCACCACATAATTTTGTTGAGACGACACCGTATGAACTATGGTTTGGAGAAACCTAAGTTGCCGTTTCTTGAAAGTTTGGGGCTGCGACGCTTATGTGAAAAGGTTTCAGGTTGATAAGCTCGAACCCAAAGCAGATAAAATGCATCTTCATAGGATACCCAAAACAGTTGAGTATACCTCCTAATTCAGATCCGAAAGCAATAGGGATTGTTTCTTGAATCGGGTCCTTTTTCGAGGAAAGGTTTCTCTCGAAAAGTTGAGTGGGAGGATGGTGGAGACTTGATGAGGTTATTGAACCATCACTTCAACAAGTGTGTAGCAGGGCACAGGAAGTTGTTCCTGTGGCACGTACACCAACTGAAGTGGAAGCTTATGATAGTGATCATGAAACTTCGGATCGAGTCACTACCAAACCTCGTGGGATGACAAGGATGCGTACTACTTCAGAGTGGTACGTAATCCTGTCTTGGAAGTCATGTTGCTAGACAACAATGAACCTACGAGCTATGGAGAAGCGATGGTGGGCCCAGATTCCGATAAATGGCTCAAGGCCATAAAACCCGAGAGAGGATCCATGTATGAAAACAAAGTGTAGACTTTGGAAGAACTACTTGATGGTCGTAAGGCTGTTAGGTACATATGGATTTTGAAAGGAAGACAGACAATAATGGTAAGTGTCACCATTGAGAAAGCTCGACTTGTCGTTGAGATGTTTTTCGACAAGTTCAAGGAGTTGACTACGATGAGACTTTCTCACTCGTAGCGATGCTAAGAGTCTGTTGGAATTATATTAGCAATTACTGCATTATTTATGAAATCTTGCAGATAGGATGTCAAAACATTGTTTCCTCGACGATTCTTGAGGAAAGGTTGTATGTGATACAACCGGAAGGTTTTGTCTATCCTGAAATATGCTAATAAGTATGCAAAGCTCCAGCAATCCTTCTAAGGACTGGAGTGAGCATCTCGGAGTTGGAATGTATGCTTTGATGATGATCAAAGATTTTGGGTGTATACAAAGTTTATGAGAAACTTGTATTTCCAAAGAAGTGAGTGGGAGCACTATAGAATTTCTGATGAGTATATGTTGTTGACATATTAATGATCAGAAATGACGTAGAATTTCTGGAAAGCATATAGGGTTATTTGGAAAGTGTTTTCAATGGAAAACCTGGATTAAGCTACTTGAACATTGAGCATCAAGATCTATAAGGATAGATCAAAACGCTTAATAGTACTTTCAAATGAGCACATGCCTTGACGTGATCTTGAAGGTGTTCAAGATGGATCAGTCAAAGAAGGAGTTCTTGCCTGATTTGTAAGGTATGAAGTTAAGACTTAAAGCTCGACCATGGCAGAATAGAGAGAAAGGAACGAAGGTCGTCCCCTATGCTTAAGACATAGGCTATACAGTATGCTATGCTGTGTACCGCACCTGAAGTGTGCTTTACCATGAGTCAGTCAAGGGGTACAAGAGTGATCCAAGAATGGATCACAGAACAGCGGTCAAAGTTATCCTTAGTAACTAGTGGACTAAGGAATTTTCTCAATTATGGAGGTGGTAAAAGAGTTCGTCGTAAAGGGTTACGTCGATGCAAGCTTAACACCTATCCGGATAGCTCTGAGTAGAGATACCGGATACGTATAATGGAGCAACAATTTAGAATAGCTCCAAGTAGAACAGTTATTTGGAATAGCTCCAAATAGAACGTGGTAGCTGCATCTAGGAGATGACATAGAGATTTGTAAAGCACACACGGATCTGAAAGGTTCAGACCCATTGACTAAAACCTCTCTCACAAGCAACATGATCAAACCTAAAACTCTTGGGTATTAGTCACATGGCGATGTGACCTGTGAGTGTTAATCACATATCGATGTGAACTAGATTATTGACTCTAGTGCAAGTGGGAGACTGTTGGAAATATGCCCTAGAGGCAATAATAAATTGATTATTATTATATTTCCTTGTTCATGATAATCGTTTATTATCCATGCTAGAATTGTATTGATAGGAAACTCAGATACATGTGTGGATACATAGACAACACCATGTCCCTAGTAAGCCTCTAGTTGACTAGCTCGTTAATCAATAGATGGTTACGGTTTCCTGACCATGGACATTGGATGTCGTTGATAACGGGATCACATCATTAGGAGAATGATGTGATGGACAAGACCCAATCCTAAGCCTAGCACAAGATCATGTAGTTCGTATGCTAAAGCTTTTCTAATGTCAAGTATCATTTCCTTAGACCATGAGATTGTGCAACTCCCGGATACCGTAGGAGTGCTTTGGGTGTGCCAAACGTCACAACGTAACTGGGTGGCTATAAAGGTACACTACGGGTATCTCTGAAAGTGTTTGTTGGGTTGGCACGAATCGAGATTGGGATTTTGTCACTCCGTGTAAACGGAGAGGTATCTCTGGGCCCACTCGGTAGGACATCATCATAATGTGCACAATGTGATCAAGGAGTTGATCACGGGATGATGTGTTACGGAACGAGTAAAGAGACTTGCCGGTAACGAGATTGAACAAGGTATCGGTATACCGACGATCGAATCTCGGGCAAGTACCATACCGCTAGACAAAGGGAATTGTATACGGGATTGATTGAGTCCTTGACATCGTGGTTCATCCGATGAGATCATCGTGGAACATGTGGGAGCCAACATGGGTATCCAGATCCCGCTGTTGGTTATTGACCGGAGAACTTCTCGGTCATGTCTGCATGTCTCCCGAACCCGTAGGGTCTACACACTTAAGGTTCGATGACGCTAGGGTTATAAAGGAAGTTTGTATGTGGTTACCGAATGTTGTTCGGAGTCCCGGATGAGATCCCGGACATCACGAGGAGTTCCGGAATGGTCCGGAGGTAAAGATTTATATATAGGAAGTCCTGTTTCGGCCATCGGACAAGTTTCGGGGTCATCGGTATTGTACCGGGACCACCGGAAGGGTCCCGGGGGCCCACCGGGTGGGGCCACCTGCCCCTGGGGGCCACATGGGCTGTAGGGGGTGTGCCTTGGCCTACATGGGCCAAGGTCACCAGCCCCTAGAGGCCCATGCGCCAAGATATAGGAAAAAGGGGAGAGTCCTAAAGGGGGAAGGCACCTCCGAGGTGCCTTGGAGAGGATGGACTCCTCCCCCCTCCTTAGCCGCACCCCTTCCTTGGAGGAGGGGGCAAGGCTGCGCCTCCCCCCTCTCCCCTGCCCCTATATATAGTGGAGGGGAGGGAGGGCATCCATACCTGAGCCCTTGGCGCCTCCCTCCCTCCCGTGACACCTCCTCCTCTCCCGTAGGTGCTTGGCGAAGCCCTGCAGGATTGCCACGCTCCTCCATCACCACCACGCCGTTGTGCTGCTGCTGGATGGAGTCTTCCTCAACCTCTCCCTCTCTCCTTGCTGGATCAAGGCGTGGGAGACATCGTCGAGCTGTACGTGTGTTGAACGCGGAGGTGCCGTCCGTTCGACACTAGGATCATCGGTGATCTGAATCACGACGAGTACGACTCCATCAACCCCGTTCACTTGAACGCTTCCGCTTAGCGATCTACAAGGGTATGTAGATGCACTCTCCTTACTACTCGTTGCTGGTCTCTCCATAGATAGATCTTGGTGTTACGTAGGAAAAATTTTGAATTTCTGCTACGTTCCCCAACAATGAGACCTTCTCACCCGTAGCGAAGCTGAAGTCTGTCCGAATCATGTTAGAAATTGACGCATTCTATGATTATGAGATATGGCAAATGGATGTCAAAACATCATTCCATAATGGTTTCCTTAAGGAAGAATTGTATATGATGCAGTCGGAAGGTTTTGTCGATCCTAAGAATGCTGACAAGGTATGCAAGCTCCAGTGCTCCATCTATGGGCTAGTGCAAGCATCTCGGAGTTGGAACATTCACTTTGATGAAATGATCAAAGCATTTGGGTTTATGCAGACTTATGGAGAAGCATGTGTTTACAAGAAAGTGAGTGGGAGATCTGTAGCATTTCTCATATTATATGTGGATGACATACTATTGATGGGAAATGATATAGAACTTTTGGAAAGCATAAAGGCCTACTTGAATAAGTGTTTTTCAATGAAGGACCTTGGAGAAGCTGCTTACATATTAGGCATCAAGATCTGTAGAGATAGATCGAGACGCCTCATTGGTCTTTCACAAAGCACGTACCTTGACAAGATATTGAAGAAGTTCAATATGGATCAGTCGAAGAAGGGGTTCTTGCCTGTATTGCAAGGTGTGAGATTGAGCATGACTCAATGCCCGACCTCGGCAGATGATAGAGAAAAGATGAGTGTCATCCCCTATGCCTCAGCCATAGGCTCCATTATGTATGTCATGCCGTGTACCAGACCTGATGTGAACCTTGTCGTAAGTTTGGTAGGGAGGTACCAAAGTGATCCCGGTATGGAACACTGGACAGTGGTCAAGAATATCCTGAAGTACCTGAAAAGGACTAAGGATATGTTTCTCGTTTATGGAGGTGACGAAGAGCTCGTCATAAAGGGTTACGTCGGTGCTAGCTTCGACACATATCTGGATGACTCCAAGTCACAAACCGAATACGTGTACATTTTGAATGGTGGGGCAGTTAGCTGGTGTAGTTGCAAGCAAAGAGTCATGGCGGGATCTACATGTGAAGCGGAGTACATAGCTGCCTCGGAGTCAGCACAGGGAGCAGTCTAGATCAAGGAGTTCATCATCGACCTAGGAGTTATTCCCAATGCGTCGGGCCCGATGACTCTCTTCTGTGACAACACTGGAGCTATTTCCCTTGCCAAGGAGCCCAGGTTTCACAAGAAGACCAGACACATCAAGCGTCGCTTCAACTCCATTCGTGAATATATTCAAGATGGAGACATAGATATTTGTAAAGTGCAGACAGATCTGAATGTCGCAGATCCGTTGACTAAACCTCTTCCACGAGCAAAACATGATCAACACCAGAACTCTGTGGGTGTTCAATTCATCACAATGTAACTAGATTATTGACTCTAGTGCAAGTGGGAGACTATTGGAAATATGCCCTAGAGGCAATAATAAAATGGTTATTATTATATTTCCTTGTTCATGATAATTGTCTATTGTTCATGCTATAATTGTATTAAACGGAAACCATAATACATGTTTGAATACATAGATCACAACATGTCCCTAGTGAGCCTCTAGTTGACTAGCTCATTGATCGATAGATGGTTGTGGTTTCCTAACCATGGACATTGGATGTTGTTGATAATGGCATCACATCATTAGGAGAATGATGTGATGGACAAGACCCAATCCTAAGCATAGCAGAAGATCGTGTAGTTCCTTCGCTAGAGCTTTTATAATGTCAAGTATCGTTTCCTTAGACCATGAGATTGTACAACTCCCGGACACCGTAGTAGTGCTTTGGGTGTATCAAATGTCACAACGTAACTGGGTGACTCTAAAGGTGCACTACAGGTATCTCCGAAAGTGTCTGTTGGGTTGGCACGAATCGAGACTGGGATTTGTCACTCTGTATGACGGAGAGGTATCTCTGGGCCCACTCGGTAATGCATCATCATAACGAGCTCAATGTGACTAAGGAGTTAGCCACGGGATCATGCATTACGGAATGAGTAAAGAAACTTGCCGATAACGAGATTGAACGAGGTATGGGGATACCACGATTGAATCTTGGGAAAGTAACATACCGATGGACAAAGGGAATTGCATACAAGATTGATTGAATCCCCGACATCGTGGTTCATCCAATGAGATCATCGTGGAACATGTGGGAGCCAACATGGGTATCCAGATCCCGCTGTTGGTTATTGGACGGAGAGATGTCTCGGTCATGTCTGCATGGTTCCCGAACCCGTAGGGTCTACACACTTAAGGTTCGGTGACGCTAGAGTTGTTATGGGAAATTGTATGTGGTTACCAAAGGTTGTTCGGAGTTGTAGCGATCCGACCTAAAACGGTCAAATCTCTGTGTATAAGTGTCATCCCTGGATCTGTAATGCTGACACACACAGTACTCGGATTTATAACAGAGTTCAATCACACACTTATTACATCGAATGTCTCAAAAGAGAGTACTTACTACAATAATATGGCTGAAGGCCATCTAAATAAGATAATAGAGGAAGCTTCAAAGGTAAATGAGTCCATCAACTCCAACGGCATAGCTGAGTGCATGACAACGACCTAGCGCACCTTACTCTTCGTCTGAAAACTCTGCAACATAATACATTGCAGCCTATGTAGGTCAGCACATGGAATATGCTGGCAAGATAACACTAAAGAGCAATGAACAAGTAGCAACTATAACTATATGCATATATGGCTGGTGGAGGCTCTATGGTTATCATTTTTGCGAAAAGCCAGTTTTCCCCTACAACAAAGGAATATATTTTATTTAACTACAAAGTTTGTTGAAAACATTGAGAACGGTAACCCCATCTCAATCCCAAATTAATAATCAATAACCCAACAAGTTAATTAAGTAAAGTGATGAGATCAACATAGAAATTCAAGCACTAGATACTCAAGATGTCCATAACTAGGGGCACGGCTAACCATGATTAGTTTATACACTCTACAGAGGTTTGTGCACTTTTCCCACAAGACTCGATCTCCTCCTTTGAATTTCTCGCACTGCATGATGTTTGAGAAACGGATGACCGAGACACAGTCTTTCCAAAGAGGTCTCCTTAACTGATAGATAGGCCGTTACACCTACAATCCCCTACATCTGCTAGCCCATCATGGAAAGGTTTCCCACAACTTACTCAACTATGCCAGAGCCCATAATGGCTTGTGGCTGCACATGGAAGTTTTCAGCATGAATAACATAATGATCCCTTTGAGCCTGGGTGGCGAACCATAGGAAAAATCACACGGATACCCCGGGATTCTCCTTTGGACAACACTGGATTTCCCCAGGTGCCCACAAACCAATCCACCCAGATGTGTGTTAAAGTAGCCACCTTAAGTAAACCCTTAGTTCATAATAATACTCACAACTGTCATGAATCACTCAAACCAAACCACGTCTACGAGCATAACATAGCAAAGTATAATAAGCGTAACATAGTAACTCCCAAGGTTTGAATAAAAGGGAAATAGGTACTACCTCAACAACTACTTCCCAATACCCACATGTTAAACAGATCCTATTCATGCAATGTTTGCGGATTGAAACTAATGCATAAAAACTGGGTAATAAGGGATATGATCAAAGTGTTACTTGCCTTGCTGACGATCTGAAAACCATAGTGACTCGTAGTAGCACGCTTCACACTCCGGAAACTCTATCGTGAACAAACAATAGCATACATAAGCACTCAAGCATAAGATGCAAGGGTAAAACTCAAATGAAAAGATCCAAACTGAAAGTTCAACTGAAGAGCTTCGATTTGCAAAAAGAGTCAACCAAATCGGAGTAACGAAACTCAAACTATGATCAAAAGAAGTTCGAATTCAAATCTACTTGCAACCAAATTTTAATTTGTCAAAACCATGTTCAAGTTGGTTATATAGAAAGAGGGGAACAAGACAAAGATTTTGGCGTTGGTTTGACTGGATTTGGACAAACGAGCAAAAAGTAACGAGGGTTTGAAGGTCAAGGACTAATCTATGATAAAAGTATTCGTGGATAGGTCCCTGACCGAAAATAAAATAAAAATAAAAACCTAACGAACGAACGTTTGATATGAAAACCTAACTAACGAACGCGTTCGTTAAAACGAACTAAATAGAAAGTGTTCGCTTACTAGTGAACCCTAAAAAAACTTGATCTAAACCGAAGAACCGAAAAGAAACCGAAAACGAATCGGCGAGCTAGGGCGAGGCGGCGACAGCGGCGGTGGCTCGCAGCGCGGGCGATGGAGCGGCGATACGGCAGCGGCGGGGAGGCGGCGACCCGGCGACAGGGTGAGGTGAGGGGGAGGGCGGCGGCGACTCCAACTTATAAAGGCCGGGGGGTGTGGCTTGCGGGAGGGGGCACCGGGGCGGCTCGGGAGTCGTGCCTCGGCCGGACTCGGACAGCGGCGGCGGCTGGGTCTCTCCCGCGCGAGAGGAAGACGGGGGCGCTGCGGGCCAGCCTGCTCGGCTGGGCCTTCGGCCCAGTCAGGCGAGAAGTTATTTTGTTTTAAATAAAATTTCGCCCGAAGAAAATCCTAATAAAATATAGAAAAATTCAAAAAATACGAGAAACAATTTTCACCGTCTATACCTAATATTTAGAACAAAGTGAACATTTGGCTGGCCTAAAAAATGCATATTTTTATAATTCAAATAAAATAGCAAATAGAATGCAAATAAAATATAAATCTGATTTTAAAATTTCTTCTCCAATATTCCTCTCTTTTGAAGAAGTCATTTTCTCCTTTCTCTTTTATTTTGATTATTGGAAACAATTGGAGAGAAAATATTAAAACCAAATTGATCCTCTTTTCAAATTTGAGAAAATTCAAATATGAAAATATATGAAAATTCAAATCTTGAGTTGCTTAAGATTTCTAGGATCACAAAAAAATGCAATTAAAACATGATATGCATATCATGACCTATGTATAACAACCAAATTGAAAATTGGGATGTTACAGGAGTCCCGGATGAGATCTCGGACGTCACGAGGAGTTCCGGATGAGATCCCGGACGTCAGGAGGAGTTCCGGAATGGTCCGGAGGTGAAGATTTATATATGGGAAGTCGAGTTTCCGTCACCGGAATAATTTTGAGGGTTATCAGTATTGTACCCGGACCACCGAAAGGTGTCCGAGGGTCCACCGGGTGGGGCCACCTGCCTCGGGGGACTTAATGGCTAAATGTGGGAGGGAACCAGCCCCCTAGTGGGATGGTGTGCCCCCAAGGGCCCAAGGCTCCTAGGGTTGGAAACCCTAGGGTGGCGGCTCCCAACTTGCTTGGGGGGGGGGCAAGTCTCCCCCTGGTCGCCGCCCCCCTCAAGATGCATCTAGGGGGCCGCGCCCCTCTTCACTTCCTCCTATAAATAGTGGGGGGGGGAGCAGCCGAACCCCTTTCCCTGGAGGAGCCCCTCCCTCCTCCTCCTCCGTAGTGCTTAGCGAAGCTCTGCCGGAGAACCACGAACTCCACCACCACCATGCCGTCGTGCTGCCGAAGTTCTCCCGCAACTTCTCCTCTCCCCTTGCTAGATCAAGAAGGAGGAGACGTCCCTGGGCTGTACGTGGGTTGAACGCGGAGGCGTCATCCGTTCGTCCTTTGGATCGGATCTTCCACGATTTGAATCGCCGCGATTACAACTCCGTCAACCGCGTTCTTATAACGCTTCCGCTTAGCGATCTTCAAGGGTATGAAGATGCACTCCCTCCCTCTCGTTGCTAGCATCTCCTAGATTGATCTTGGTGACACGTAGGAAAATTTTGAATTATTACTATGTTTCCCAATAGTTTTTGTGTTTTAATTAGTGTTTGTGCTAAGTAAGACCTTTGGGATAGCTTACGGTGATAGTTGATTTGATCTTGCTGAAAAACAGAAACTTTTCTGCTCAGGAGATTAGTTTTCATTTTTAGCAGAAGCGCAATAAAATACTGACTCTTTTTGAGGAAGATTAATAAAAAAATCTTCGGTCATCCTAATGTTTCAGGATTTTTGGAGTTACAAAAGTATTCGAAATCTCTAAATTGCTACACACTGTTCTGTTTTTGACTTATTTTGTTTTTCGTGTGTTGTTTGCTTATTTTGATGCATCTATGGCTAGTATCAGGGGGTATGAACCATGTAAAAGTTGGCATACAGTAGATATTACACCAATATAAATAAAGAATGAGTTCACAACATTACCAAAAGTGGTGATTTATTTTCTTATACTAACGGAGCTTATGAGATTTTCTGTTGAGTTTTGTGTTGTGAAGTTTTCAAGTTTTGGGTAAGGATTTGATGGACTATGGAATAAGGAGTGGCAAGAGCCTAAGCTTGGTATGCCAAGGCACCCCAAGGTAATATTCAAGGACAGCCAAGAGCCTAAGCTTGGGGATGCCCCAGAAGGCATCCCCTCTTTCGTCTTCGTCTATCGGTAACTTTACTTGAGGCTATATTTTTATTCACCATATTGCTTGGAGCGTCTTGTATGATTTGATTCTTTGCTTTTTAGTTTGCCAGAATCATACTTGTTGTACACACCTTGTGAGAGAGACACGCATGAATCGTGATTTATTAGAATACTCTATGTGCTTCACGTATATCTTTTGAGCTAGGCAAATTTGCTCTAGTGCTTCACTTATATCTTTTAGGGCACGATGGTGGTTTTATTTTATAGAAATTGATGAACTCTCGCACTTCACTTATATTATTTTGAGAGTCTTTAAAACAACATGGTATTTTGCTTTGGTTATAAAATTAGTCCTAATATGATAGGCATCCAAGAGGGATAAAATAAAAACTTTCATATAAAGTGCATTGAATACTATGAGAAGTTTGATTACTTATGATTGTTTTGAGATATAAAGATGGTGATATTAGGATCATGCTAGTGAGTAGTTGTGAATTTGAGAAATACTTGTGTTAAGGTTTGTGAGTCTCGTAGCATGCACATACGGTGAACCATTATGTGATGAAGTCGGAGCATGATTTATTTATTGATTGTATTCCTTATGAGTGGCGGTCGGGGACGGGCGATGGTCTTTTCCTACCAATCTATCCCCCTAGGAGCATGCACGCAGTACTTTGTTTCGATGACTGATAGATTTTTGCAATAAGTATGCGAGTTCTTTATGACTAATGCTGAGTCCATGGATTATATGCACTCTCACCTTTCCGCCATTGCTAGCCTCTCTTGTACCGCGCAACTTCCGCCAGTACCATAAAACCACCATATAACGTCCTCAAAACAGCCACCATACCTACCTATTATGGCATTTCCATAGCCATTCCGAAATATATTTCCATGCAACTTTCCACTGTTCCGTTTACATGACACGCTCCATCATTGTCATATTGCTTTGCATGATCATGTAGTTGACATTGTATTTGTGGCAAAGCCACCATTCATAATTCTTTCATACATGTCACTCTTGATTCATTGCACATCCCGGTACACCGCCGGAGGCATTCATATAGAGTCATATTTTGTTCTAAGTATCGAGTTGTAATTCTTGAGTTGCAAGTAAATAAAAGTGTGATGATCTTCATTTTTAGAGCATTGTCCCATGTGAGGAAAGGGTGATGGAGACTATGATTCCCCCACAAGTCAGGATGGGACTCCGGACAAAAAAAAGATGCCAAAAAAATAAGAGAAAGCCCAAATAAAAAATGAGAGAAAAGAGAGAAGGGGCAATGCTACTATCCTTTTACCACACTTGTGCTTCAAAGTAGCACCATGATCTTCATAATAGAGAGTATCCTATGTTGTCACTTTCATATACTAGTGGGAATTTCATTATAGAATTTGGTTTGTATATTCCAATGACGGGCTTCCTCAAATTGCCCTAGGTTTTCATGAGCAAGCGAGTTGGATGCACACCCACTTAGTTTCTTTTTGAGCTTTCATAAACTTATAGCTCTAGTGCATCCATTGCATGGAAATCCCTACTCACTCACATTGATATCTATTTATGGACATCTCTATAGCCCGTTGATACACCTAGTTGATGTGAGACTATCTCGTTCTTTTTGTCTTCTCCACAACCACCTTCTATTCCACCCATAGTGCTATGTCCATGGCTCACGCTCATGTATTGCGTGAAAGTTGAAAAAGTTTGAGAACATGAAAAGTCTGAAACAATTGCTTTGCTTGTCATCAGGGTTGTGCATGATTTGAATATTTTGTGTGACGAAGATGGAGCATAGCCAGACTATATAATTTTGTAGGGATAAACTTTCTTTGGACATGTTATTGTGAGAAGACATAATTATTTTGTTAGTATGTTTGAAGTATTATTATTATATTAATATTAAACTTTTGTTTTGAATCATACAGATCTGAACATTCATGCCACAATAAAGGGAATTATATTGATAAATATGTTAGGTAGCATTCCACATCAAAAATTCTGTTTTTATCATTTACCTACTCGAGGATGAGCAGGAATTAAGCTTGGGGATGCTTGATATGTCTCCAACATATCTATAATTTTTGATTGTTCCATGCTATTATTTTATATGTTTTGGATGTTTTATATGCATTAATGTGCTATTTTATATGATTTTTGGGGCTAACCTATTAACTGAGAGCCCAGTGCCAGTTCCTGTTTTTTCCTTGCTTTAGAGTTTCACAGAAAAGGAATACCAAATGGATTCCAAACGGAATGAAACTTTCGCGATGATTTTTCTTGGACCAGAAGACATCCAGAGGACTTGGAGTACACGTTAGGGAAGCCACGAGGCACCCACAAGGATAGAGGGCGCGCCCAGGGGGTAGGGCGCCCCCCATCCTTGTGGGCCCCTCGTGACTCCACCAACCTATTTCTTCCGCCTATATATATATATTCTCAAATATCCCAAAACCTTCCAGGGGAGCCACAAAACCACTTTTACACCACCGCAACCTTTTGTACCCGTGAGATCCCATCTAGGGGCCTTTTCCGACGTCCCGCCGGAGGGGGATTCGATCATGGAGGGCTTCTACATCAACACCATTGCCTCTCCGGTGAAGCATGAGTAGTTTACCACAGACCTACGGGTCCATAGCTCGTAGCTAGATTGCTTCTTCTCTCTCTTTGATTCTCAATACCATGTTCTCCTCGATGTTCTTGGAGATCTATTCGATGTAATACTTTTTGCGATGTGTTTGCCGAGATCCAATGAATTGTGGATTTATGATCAGCTTATCTATGAATGTTATTTGAATCTCTCTAAATTCTTTTATGCACGATTTGATATCTTTGCAAGTCTCTTTGAAAAATCGATTTGGTTTGGCCAACTAGATTGGTTTTTCTTGCAATGGGAGAAGTGCTTAGCTTTGGGTTCAATCTTGTGGTGCTCGATCCTAGTGACATAAGGGGAACCGACACGTATTATATTGTTGCCATCGATGATAACAAGATGGGGTTTTCGTCATATTGCTTGAGTCTATCCCGCTACATTATGTCATCTTACTTAATGCGTTACTCTGTTCTTATAAACTTAATACTCTAGATGCAGGCAGGAGTCGGTCGATGTGTGGAGTAATAGTAGTAGATGCAGAATCATTTCGGTCTACTTGATACGGACGTGATGCCTATATTCATGATCATTGCCTTAGATATCGTCATAACTTTGCGCTTTTCTATCAATTGCTCGACAGTAATTTGTTCACCCACCATAATATTTTCTATCTTGAGAGAAGCCTCTAGTGAAACCTATGGCCCCCGGGTCTATTTTCCATCATATAAGTTTCCGATCTACAATTTTAGTTTCCTATTTACTTTCTTTGCAATCTTTTACTTTCCGATCTATAAACCAAAAATACCAAAAATATTACTTTACTATTTATCCATCTATATCAGATCTCACTTTGCAAATAACCGTGAAGGGATTGACAACCCCTTTGTCGTGTTGGGTGCAAGTTGGTGTTTGTTTGTGCAGGTATTTGGTGGCTTGTGCGTTGTCTCCTACTGGAATGATACCTTGGTTCTCAAAAGCTGAGGGAAATACTTACTCTACTTCGCTGCATCACCCTTTCCTCTTCAAGGGAAAAAACACGCAAGCTCAAGAGGTAGCAATGTGTGTCATAATAAAACGAAATGGTGGAAGTTGCATGGTAATATATCTCGGAATGGCTATGGAATTACCATAATAGGTAGGTATGATGGCTATTTTGAGGAAGATATAAGGAGGCTTATGTGTGATAGAGCATAACATATCATGGGGTTTGGATGCACCGGCGAAGTTTGCACCACATCTCAATGTGAGAAAGGGCAATGCGTGGTACCGAAGAGGCTGGAAAATTGCGGAAAGGTGAGAGTGCGTATAACCCATGTACTCACATTAGTCATAAAGAACTCATATATTTGTTGCAAACGTTTATGGCAAAAGTTTCCCTGAGGTGGCCCCGCAATCTGCCCGTTTGGGACCAACACCATCAGCACTGGCCCCCCTGTATGTAGAAAAATCCTCGGATGCATGACGCCCTATGCCAATTAATTATTAGGTTCAAGTATTATTATGGCAAATGTTAAAACCAACGTTGGGCCTTGCTAGAAGAGTTTTATTCAAAGCGAAACATCAAGAGGGTCCCATACCCCTCATCATGTTAGGGATGCAAAATCAAGGAACATAACACCGGTATGACGGAAACTAGGGCGACAAGAGTGGAACAAAACACCAGGCATAAGGCCGAGCCTTCCACCCTTTACCAAGTATATATGTGCATTAATTAAATAAGAGATATTGTGATATCCCATGATATCCATGATATCCATGTCCCAACATGGAACAACCTACAACTGCAGCTGGGACTAGCAACACTATAAGAGGGGCTGAGCAAAGCAGTAACATAGCCAAAACAACGATTTGCTAGGAAGGGTAAAAAGGTTAGAGGCTATCATGGCAATTTGGGAGGCTTGATAAACAAGTGGTAGGTAGCGCGACATAGCGATAGCATCGAGACAACTAGCATACAAATATAGTAGTGAGATCCAAGGTGACGGTCATCTTGCCTGAAATGCCGCTAGGAAGAAGAACGGGTGCATGAGGAAGACGAGCCAACGTAGTCGAATGGGTCCTCATAATCGCAACGTAACCGGAAATATCAAGGAGAAGTGCAACTGGAAAGAAGGAAGCATCATGTAAACAACCATCACATAAACATGGCATGATGCACAAACAAGTATGATGCATGTCCGGTTTAATGAGGCATGGCATGTCAAAGTGCAACAAACAATACTACAAATTAAGTGGAGTTCAATATGCAACGAGTTGCATATTGAAGAAACACCACATACAATTACTTAGTTCGCTCTCGTTTATGCTACTCAACAATATTAAATGTTGTTAAACATGGCAAGAGGTGAAACATATATAAACTAACTATTTAGGCAAGTTTAAATGAGACCGGGAACAACAACAACAATTCTGGAAAATCCCCATATGCAATATTTGAATTGGGTACCGTTCTGCCCTAAAACATATTTTAATATTGTTAAACATCAAAATAAGGTGCACCAAGTTAATATATGCATTTTTCTACCCCATTTACATATAAAGTTTATTAAATTTGGAGCTACAGTTGTTTAGTTACCAAATAAACCATTTTAACATGTCATATGAGCAAATTTAATCAAACATCATTTTAAACATGGATGAAAGTTGCATATTATGAAACTAGACAAAATTCTAAGTAGTTTACATGTTAAAGTTTTTACATATGATGCATAGTTCATGAGTTATTAAATGCATGAACATCAAGGGTTTTTTCTGCAAAACTGTAGTCTCTGGATAATTAGAGAAATTCGTTCACGGAAAAAAACATGAGATGGGCTGAATCTAGAACAGGGCAGCGGCTGGGGCTATAGGAACTTGGGATGCTCACCATGGGATCTTGGCCCGGTCGGTGGAGGAGGCCCAAGAGGGGCCGACTGGCTTGACGCTAGGGCGGGGGCGATGTGGAGAGGGGCCGGCTCAAGAGGAGCAGGGCTGCTGGGCCTCGCGAGCGAGCGTGCTCGTCTGGTCAATGCACGGGATCGAGCGAGCGAAGCAGGGGAGCGGCAACCCGGTGCTTGACTTGGCGGTGGGGTGGCTGGAGTGGTCAATGGGGCATGTGGGCACTGCTCCTGGCAGCGTGTCATGGCCGACACAGGAGCTTGGGGTCGACCGGATCCAAGGCGACGAACTTGGGGATGGAGTGGACCCGGCGCATGGAAGCAGCCGGTGGTGGAGATCCATGTAGCGGCTGCTGCTGCTTGAGGAAAAACGTCCATGGTTGCTCCTTCTTAGAAGGGAGACAGAGACCGGAGTGTGAGGAGAGAAAAGGGAGAGGAATAGGAAGACGGAGGAAGGAGAGAACGGGAGCGGAGCTCATCTGCTGGTGCTACTGCTCGCGGCAGATCAAAGTGGCTGGCGAGCTCTGGCTTGAGGAGGCCAGGGGGCGCAAGCACGGGCCTGTGGGAGATCGCGAGAGGAGGTTGCGGTCTCATCGTGAAGCAGAGGAGGCCGCGGAAGCTTGTTGCTGGTGGCGCATGGCGGCGGGTGCTCGGGGAAGCAGGAGGCATGGTGGAGCTCGAGGTCGGAGGGATCGGGTGCAGGAGGAGCTCGGGTTGTTCGGGAGATGATCCCAAGGTGGGAGGAGGAGGTTGCAGGCTTCAGTGGTGGGCTGGGCGAGGCGATCGAAGGAGATCGGGCAAGGGGATCCCGAGGAGGGAGAGGAGTGGTTGGCCAGCGGCGGCGCGATGGGACAAAAGGGCTAGAATCTAGCGTTGATGTCTAGGAGGTTGGTCTATATATAGTTGGAGGTGCAAAAGAGGGCTAGATCAGACCCTCCGATTTAAATCGGACGGTCGAGAAAAATAGGTTGGTAGACCAAATAAGAAAATGGAGATGTTTTATAGATGTTTGGGGATGATCCGGACCCATCGATGAGGACTGAGC